>NW_026068441.1:10600-21068 GCF_014885135.2 Alexandromys fortis | reverse complement strand
AAAAGATGAACATGGGATGTACTCACTCATAATTGGTTTCTAGCCATTAATAAAGGTCACGGAGTGTATACCTGGTGAACCTAAAGAAGCTAAATAAGAAGGTGAACCCAAGAAAAAACATATAGTTATCCTCTTGGCTAAGGGAAGTAGATAAAATTGCCGGGGAGAAAATTGGGATCTTAGCTATCATCTTGAGATTGCCCCAAATCACCTTATGTGAAAAGAGTCTTGAGGCACAGGCCATATTAGTTAAAAAACCTGGTGAGTGATCTACCTGCCAGCTAAAATGCAACACTCCCTAGATTCTATTTCAAAGGACCCCTCCCAGCAAGTAAACTGTTCCAAAATCAACTGCACTGCAGAGGCATTGTCCCTGCTTCTGGCTAAATTTTGTTGCGTGGGCATAGGTCACCTCAATCAGAAGAGTTGCAGGCCACAAGAGTAAGAACAGAGTCCCCATGCTGCACCAAGTGCAAAGCTAACTTTCTAAAGACTAGTTCCTAACCTCAACAGTGACTCACTTCCAGATCAGAGTAAAGAGTTGGAGATTTTGCAATTAAACCTCCTAAGAAGCAAGCTGGTGAATCTGTCCTAATATGACAAAATGACTTCAAACTAAAATTAATTAAAAGAGATGGAGATGGACATTTCATATATTCATCAAAAAAACAAGCCTAAAATTATCAGATTTGATAATTCAAATCTGAACATCTATGGCCCAATACAAAATCATCCACTACTGATTTTTTAAATTAATTTTACAACCAGTCAACTCATGGAAGGTGTTTATGAGCGTTAGGAATTCCCTGGTTGAATTTTGGGGTTCAGTTATATAGACAATCATATAATCTGCAAACTGTAATATTTTGAGTCCAACCAGACTCTCTGAACATGGTGGACAACTAGGGCTGACTGAGAAGCCAAGGACAATGGCACTGGGTTTTGATTCTATTGTATGTACTGGCTTTGTGGGAGCCTAGTCTGTTTGGATGCTCACCTTCTTAGATCTGGATGGAGGGGGGAGGACCTTGGACTTCCCACAGGGCAGGGAACCTTGACTGCTCTTTGGAATGGAGAGGGAGGGGGAGGAGAATGGGGAAGAGGGAGTGAAATGGGAGGCGGGGAGGAAGAAGAAATTTTTAAATAAATAAATAAATATCAATAGTCTTCCTAAATATAAATGGTAATGGGTTGAGGGAAAGAATCAGTGATAAAACATCCTTCACAGTTTCTACAAACAGTAAAATTGATCTTAGTGTAACTCTAACCCAATGTGGTGGTTTGAAAGATAATGTCATCTAAAGGGAGTGGCACTATTAGGAGTTTTGGTCTTATTGAAGTAGGTATGTTACTGTGGGAGTAGGCTTTGGGGTTACTTTGGCTCAAGATTTGCTTTTGTGACAGACATATCATTTCCTGTTATCTGCCTGATATAGGAATCTCAGTTAATTCTCAAGCTCTTTATCTGTCTGCACACTGCCATGCTCGTCTCAATAATGTCAATAGTGGAACATCTGAAACTCCAAGTAGGCCAACTCAAATAAATATGTTCCTTTATATGAGTAATGATAATTATGGTTTCTCTTCACAGCAATATAACCCATAAGACACCAAGCATATGAAAGACCTTTATAACCATAACCTCAAGTCTTTGGAAAAGATATCAGAATATGGAAAGGTCTCCCATGCTCATGGATCAGTTGGGTTAACATTGTAAAAACAGCCATCTTACCAAAAGCATTCTATAGATTCAATGTAATTCCCATTAAAATTCTAACATAATTCTTTACAAAGCTTCAAAAACGATGTTCAACTCCTTAGGAAAAAAACAAAGAAACCCAAGAAAGCTAAAACAATCCTGTATAATAAAGGAACTACATGAGGTAACACCACCTTTATTTTCAATATCTACTATAGAGCTATAGTAATAAAAATAAAAAAATAAATAAATAAAACACAAGGTCAACAATGGTATCGCTCTAATTTTAGCAATAAAAACTAAAAATTTATACAACTTATACACATTGAATTCAAACCTCCCCTAACTTTCCATTTATTATCAAAAGATTGATTAAAGAATAAAGATTTGGCTCATTTTCCCCAAGCACTTTTATATGGTTGAGATGTGTTTATGTACAGTGTATATTTTATTCAAATTTAAGACCAGAATAAAATTCTTAAGTCTTGATTTTAACAGAAAAAAAAAAACAGACAGGTGGGTCAATGGATGGGAGAAGTAGGCATAGGAACAGGAAGGAGATGTTGGAGAGGAAAATGTTGTCAGGGTGCCAAAATAAACAATAATACAACAGAAAAGAACACAAAATCTCAACCAAGTTAGGCCAGACTATATATTTCTGTGAATGGTTGTCTTAATAATTGATACAGGAGAGCTTAGGCAGGTGGTCCCTGGTTGTATAAGAAACCAGCTAAGGATGAGCCATAGTCTGAGCCTGCAAATGAGCCAGAAAAGACCATGTTCTCTGCCTTGACTTCCTTCAGTGACACAATGTGACACAGCCTCAGTAGGGAAATGGACTCTAATCTCTCTTCTAAACTGCTCATTTTTATGGTATTTTCATGACAGGAAATGAAAGAAACATAGAACAGTGTATAGGGAAGACACATTGATTTGAAACAATTTGACTTGTATTCAACACATCCTGGATAATGAAGTGGTAGGTCCATGTATGTCTCTCTTAGGGTCCTCATTGTTGTCTTGGTTCTTTCTCTGGGATTGTGAATAGTAGGCTGGCTTTCCTTGGTTTATATCTAAAAGTAGAAAAAGACAAGATATCCTGAGTAAAGTTGGAGCATACAGGCTATGGGAGAGAGTAGAAGCAGAGTGGAGAGGAAGGGAGGGGAGCAGAGAAAAATGTATAGCTCAATAAAATCAATAAAAAATTAAAAAGAGAAGTGGTAGGATTGGCCAGAAAGTACATGTGCATCCCCATAACTTAGTGTCCTCTCCTTTTTATTACCAGTAGGATTTCTCTGGGTAACCCCAGCTGTCCTGGAACTTGTTACATAGGCCAGGCTGGGCTGGATATAAGAGATCAACATGCCTCTTCCTGAGTGATGGATTAAAGACATTTATCACCATTCCTGACTCTGTTCTGTCCTTTTAATCTCAAGAGAAATGTCTGCAGACTTTACTCTGCAATTTCCTAGCAAAAGACTCCTGAGAATGCCCTTCCTCTGGATTCATACTGCTTCCAACTTTAGTTCAGGGCTTTCCAGGACAAATCAAGAATGTTGTCTTAACCAATCCTACAGTAGAAGGAATCAGGAGTACTAAAGTATACAGTGATCTGGATGACAGGTCCTGTAACCCACCTGTGCTGAATGTATCAGGGAAGCTGACATTTGGATTCTAGACCATGCTTTTGGTAGCCCTAGACTTGAGATTGCAACTTTCTCAGTGATCTCCAGGGGTTGATAGCAGTGTACATGCTCAATGCTCTGGAAATTGTTTCATTGAGCCATGACCTATCAGAATGCTATTCTTCTTTGTCCCTACTAACACTGAGTTAGCTCACTAGACCCTGCTCTGACCTACTGGTTACTTACTTTGTTTGAGATGACTCCACCAAGGAGTCATCTAGGAAATGGCAAATGTGATCAGAAAGAACAAGTGTATGCCTAACACAGTGCTAGAATGTTGTCCTGAAACCCTCCATAAGAAGATGGAATCCACAGTCTTTTCAAGGACACACAGGTCATCTCTTCCCCAAGGCTGAGCACATGAAATTCCTCATACAACTGTTCCTGGACCTCTGTCCTAGTTCATTAATTTGACTGGTGCCAATAATGATAAAACACTGATCAACATTCCTAGTCATTACTCAGTGGGTCACTTTTCACATGTCATAAAGATTCTGTAAGATTCTTGCAGGGATTAAGTATACACAGGTTAGACTGGGGGTTCAACTGTATCTCTGTGACACAAAGGCACGTAGGCATGAAAGACCTAAGGCAAAGATACAGCAGATGTCAGGCCTGGGGTGATCCCTTTTTCTCTGAGGGCATGGGGATTCTTATCTGAATTGTCCTGTGTGTTGCTTGACGGAGAAACATAAAGGGGAGTTGAGAAGGATGTAAAACAGCACTGAGAGTAGAAGGGACTCAAACCCTATCTCTCACAATCCATTGGATTCTGTGAAGTTCTCCTGTCTAAGAAAAATCTCACACCAGGGAGGAAGAACAGCAGAGCCTGAGTTCTGTGCTGGACCCGAGGCTTTTCTCCTCAGAGGCAGAACAAGAAGTGAGAAGATTGATGGAGGAGTTCTCTGTGCTTCTCCACAGGGTGCGTACACCATGGAAGGGGCTTCTTCTCACAGGTAAGGATACCCATTCTCTGAGTTTGTTGGGAGGGAAACTCAGAGGCAGGTCAGAGTCTCATAAAGAGAAAAGGATCTTGAGAGGAGACTCATGTTTCTGATTGCAGTTATGGTGCAGAAGGTACAGTGAGGGACAGAGGCTCAGCACAGTGAAGTTCTCAGGAGAAAGGAATTGATGATGGTATGAGAAAAGCCTCAAACACTCCACATTACCTCTGAATTACATAGGCTCTAATGTTGTGAAGACAGTTCTTCCACAACCATGTCAGCATGACCCTCCAAATAGAAGTTAAGCTGGGGATGGCTAGAAAGGTGTCTTAGTGTGGAAAGATATGACAATCTGAAACCAATCCTCAGGTCCCACTCAGTAGATGGAGAGAACAGACTCCTGCAGGATCTATTCTGCCCTCCACATAGGCGTTGTGGCATGCACCCACACGTGCACACTCTGGTACATGTGCTCCACATAGATTTGTGGCATATATCAACATATGTACACACAGAGACACCAGCTTCACAAATACACACATATTTACATTAGTAAATCTAAAGTTATTTTTTTCACAGTTGAATGTAATTATTGTCATAACCTCCAAACCTAGGAACTGTAAAGAGAAATCCATGGAGACACCTTCCTCTTTCCCTTCTTCCCTTTTTCCTTTATTCACTTGTGCCTGAGTCTTTACAGGGAACTGAACCTACCAATAAATTCTAACTACTCCTGGCTTTACAAATGCCAAATCTAAATGGGTGATAATGTCTAAAGCCTTTAATACCAGCACTTGGGAGGCAGACACAGGTGATCTCTGTGAGTTCAAGTATACCGTAGTCTACAGAGTAAGTTTCAGGACAAGCAAGGTTATACAGAGAAATCCTGTCTCAAAAAGCCAAAACTAAAACCAAAACCAAAACAAAATAAACTAAGAAACAAAATGTTCTGGTTCTAGTTTACCTGATGCCAGTTTATCCAAAAGATGAAGTCATGGCTTTACTAGAATCACAAAGAAAACAGAGTTGAAAATCAGAAAAAGAGGACTCTCCAGATCATGAGTTCAGAGAGGCATTGCTCCTCACACCAAATACTCTATGTGAGGAGATATATGGGACACCAGCAGGGGTGACCAGGCAGCCACCTAGGCAAAGAATTCCTAAGAAAATTTTCTGATACTCTTAGACACTTTGAGCCAATGGAAGTCATGTTGCTCTTGTCTGCAAAGAAGGGGGGGGGCACCCATAGTCACACACCAAAGCTAAATGATGATCACACCTGGTTAAATTGTGATTTTTCTCAATTCCCTTCTAGCCTCCATTTTAGGCTTCTGGCACATGTCCACTACTGCCCATGAGACCACTGAGTCACTGCCACGCCAAGTCGTTGTAGGAGACAACGTTCTTTTGTTTGTCCACAATCTGCCAAAGAATCTTATAGCCTTTGCCTGGTTCAAAGGGCTAACAAATATGACTCAAGGAATTGCAGTATATACACTGCACAACAATTTAAGTGCACCAGGGCCTGTGCACAGTAGTAGAGAGACAGTTTATAGCAATGGATCCCTGCTGATAGAAAATGTCACCCAGAAAGACACAGGAATCTATACCCTACGAACCTATAATAGAAGAGGAAAAATTGTATCAACAACATCTATGTACCTCCATGTGCACGGTAAGTAATTCATTGTGAACTATGTGAGCTAGGTGAGGTTCATTTCACCGGACACATATAGGAGTGTTACTCTCTCTGTGTGTGTGTGTGTGTGTGTGTGTGTGTATACCTACTTTTCCTATGTATTGTATTCCATGTTGTGATTTGAGCATTTACTGCAGGACACATATGTTATAGAACAACGGCAAATAAATTAGAATCCTCCATTTGATGTCATCTTGAACACAGGTGGATGCATGATATATAACTCATCCAAGAATATTAACCTGTATCTAGACTCTAGGGGTTCATACTAGGAATGTTTCCTTGAGAAAGACCTGGAGGCAGTGAATATTGGGCCTGATTGCGAAAAAGATGGGATCCTTATTGAGCTGTGAGTAGGAGTCTGCCTTGTCTCCAGATCTCTGACCCAGACTCAACTCCATGTATCTATGAACAACATTTTGCAAGTGTTGGATTTTGACTTCCTGATGGCAGCAAACAGTGATCCTTAGTTCTCAGTCTTGTGATGTATGCAATCAGACAGTACAATGTCATGAGAGTCTTGATTAGTCTACATTTCTTGGCAATCTTCTTCAGAAGGGGAACATAACTCAACAAGTGTTAACTAACTATCCTGTTGGTATATGAGATTTCTTTCACATGAAAGTCATTGTCCCCAAGGAGAGGGACCAAGGATACAGGTTCTCCTGATAAGTGCTTCTCCTTTGGGTTCAACTCAAGGAATTCCCTCCTGTAGTCAAATGCTACAAGATATGGTGATCTGACAGCTTCCAAGACTTGGCTTCAGTTCACCAGGGATGTCACTAGGACAGACAATGAACTACAGTAACGTATTTGTTCGAACCAGGAACTTCCCCAGCAGCCTGGTTCCGTTTCTGTTTTTTCAGGCCTGTAAATAATGGTCACAATGTTCTCAGACCTACTTACTATTTAATATGTCTGCCACACCACCAGGAGACCCTGTTCTGTTTTCCATTATATGTGTTTCCTTTGGAAAAATCCATGGTATCCAAGGGAAATCCACTAGACAGAGGTCAAAGACCTCTTAGAAAAACCATGGAGCACAGGGGCAAACCCACTACAAAGCTCAGCAAACAGAGGAAGTGGGAGCATTGTCTTGAAAATCTTGCACAGGATGAAGGAGCTCACAGTCATTTTCCAGAAATCATGTCAGTTCCTCCTAAACACCCAAGATGTGAAAGTCAGGATACATCCTGGGCCTGTAAACTCTGTCAGAACCCAGTCTGATGGTGATTCCAGTGAGAACAGTTTTGTTCTTTTCCACACACATCACTCACAAGTCCCTTTGGAGTCTCAAAGGTAGTTTTGTCACCTTCTTGTTGGGAGTAAATTCCATGTTTTCAGAGCAATGTAAACACAGGGCAGACTGGATGCTCAGTGAGGTTGGTTGTGCAGATTTTCCCTTTTTGGTGCTGATTAACGCAGGCCAGGACATACAGAGTGCAGTTCCATGGTCAACAGCTATTATCTTTTGTCAATGGATGGTCATTGCCCTTTGTTACCATTTTGTGTTCTAGAGGACAGAAACATAAGGAGAGAATGGGATAGGAACATGAGGCAGGACTGAAATGGAGGTACAGATCAGTTTTTTAAACATAGACCCACTTACTTGCCATGAGACTTTGGGAGGTGCTCCTTCCTGGGGCGAGGCTCAGCTCATGTGAAGGAAGAACAGTAGAGATTGGAAGCTGTAGTGTAGCAGAGGTTCCTCAGAGGCATGACAGATCAACATACTCAGACAATGGAGGCCCCCTCTGTACTCCTCTGCAAAGGCTGCATCACATCTTAGGAACTTCCACTCACAGATGAGGAGACCAGGATTTGACAGTGCATGAAAGGAAAGTACTGTACATCATACTGTCTGCAGTCTCCTGAGTGGTATGAGAACATGAGATGAGTCTCTGTGTTTGTAGGGCAGAAGATACAGAGTGGGGGAGAGTCTCAGCAGTAGGATGCTCTCATTGAATGTGAAACAGTAAGGTGGGGGATACATTATTCTTGAATGAAGTTAGTAGGCATGAGCACAATATTTTTGAAGACTGGTGCTCTCAACATGATGGCCAAAATAAAAAATCAAGCTGGTGTGGATCATTGATTTTTTACAATGGATATAGGCATCTTCTTTGTTGTCTGACAATCTGAGACCAATGAACAGATATCCTCTGACATTCACTTAAGTACTGTGTCCCTGACCCACCAACACATACTAGATAAGCAATTATAATATGTAAACATGTGTGAAAAATCAAAGAAATGTAATGATCCAATATTGTATTCCTGAATCTGTGAGTTTCTTAAATGAAGCTATGGGCATACAGGATTTTGAGACACCATTCATTCATCTCCACACATATAGGAGGTTTTTTTTTTGTAGGCATCATTATTTTTTTAAAAATTGAAGACAATTCATGGATCTTATGATGTCCCTGTTTGGACGAACTTGAAATAAAGAAAGTTAGAATGTTAACACAGATGAAATTAGCTGCAACCTCAAGATGAATAGGAAAAGAAAAACAAAAGTCAGAGAGGAAAGGCTCGGAGTCTATAGGGGAAGAAGTTGGGCAGACATCACCTCAATTCCAATCAATTGCAAATGTGAGCAGGGATCTGGTGGCATTAAACAGGGGCAATGTTGATGTATGAAGAGAGAGTCATACACCAAACATAACAAGTGTGGGGACACTGAGAACACAAAGACCATGTGCTGACCTCTACCAAGTAAGACATGGAGGTGCTCACCCACAAATCTAGGCTGAGCAACAGACACAGTTGCCAAAACACAGGGCCTCGTCTTAGTTAAGTATAAATGTTATTTAAATGGATCTATTTCTTTCCTTCTAGCTTTCCTTTGGAAGTGTGGGCGCCTTGCTACCTCTTCCCAGCCCACCATTGAACCATTACCTCCATGTGTTGCTGAAGGGAGAAGTGTTCTTCTACTTGTTCACAATCCCCCAGAAAATATTGTAGGCTTTGTCTGGTTCAAAGGAAAGACTGTGTCCAAGAACATTGTGGTTTCACAATATACACTAGGCAGGAAGTCAACTGTGTGGGGACCTGCATATGGTGGCAGAGAGACATTGTACAGTGATGGATCCCTGCTGGTTCATGGTGTCACTCAGAAAGACCACGGATTTTACACCCTACGAATTCTGAGGGCAGATATGAGAAGTGAAGAAGCACGGGTGCAACTTCATGTCTACAGTAAGTGATTCTCTGTGATTGTTCAGTGTTGGGTGGGGTTAGACACACAATACTGTCATGGCCGGTCTAGTCCTCCCCTTAGCATGGTGTCTCCATGTGGAGGTTTGAGCATTTAATGCAGGATACAGTGTTAGAGATTAATGGCCATAGATCAGTTTTCATCTTCTGACTCCACCTGCATCAAAGAAGGCCTTGATGAAAAGTAATTCAACCTAAGATGTCAGAGTCAGTTCAGTCATCTGGGTCTCTAGACCAGAGAGCCCTGAATCCTGTCATATTTCCAAGGCTATACTAAAATGATCTAGGGGAGCATTTTTCCTGTGCTCTACTCTTACCTCCTCTCAAAACTATGATTCCTATTGGCTTGTTCCTCATGTTTGTTAAACTTGCTCTCTTGTATCACACAGTATTCCTATCCCAGGTCTAGGAACTGCCTGAATTGGTCTGAATACTTTTGTATCAACCCCAATATAAAAAATATACTATAGTTTGCCCACAGACAAAACAATCAGGTGATAGCATTTTCAACTAAGGACTTGTTTTGAAAAATGACCATAGCTTGTGTCAAGTTGACATAAAACCTGCCAGCCTAGTTCCCAAGACCTTTAAAGATCTATGCCTGCCTTGAAGATCAGACTGTTCCCAGCCACCACACAGGCCCATAATGAAGACTTGACAGAATGAATCCATTTGCTCAAAATAGAGGTCAGAATCTTTTCACCAAGCACAATGATCCCTACATGATGGCTTTTTTCTCTTTTCACTCCCAGGCTCCGTTTCACTGTTCTGTAATGCTCTCAATTCTTCCCAACTCATGATCCAGTCAGTGCCTCGGTATGCTGCTGAAGGGAAAGATGTGTTTCTACAAGTTCATAATCTTCCAGAAGATGCAAAAGCCTTTTCCTGGTTCAAATCAATATCTAGGACCCATTTTCAAAAAATTGTAGAGTACAGCAGAGTCAATAATTCCATCACCTGGGAACCTGCACACAGAAGACAAGGGATGGTGTTTGAAAATGGATCCCTGATGCTCCAGGATGTCACTGAGGAAGATGCAGGAATCTACACACTAGCAGTTTTAAACAAAGATTTCAAAATTGAAAGTGCATATGTGGAATTTTATGTGAAGAGTAAGTGACTTTCTATGGTCTCCAACTTCTGGGTGTGGCTTATCCTACTTCATATTCCAAACTGTCAGGATTGGTCTATTCCTGCTTTCTCCCTCACTACATTGTGCTCT
>NW_026068441.1:0-1371 GCF_014885135.2 Alexandromys fortis | reverse complement strand
GGGGTGAGGGGGAGAAGAGTGGTTGGAGGGGGAGGGAAATGGGAGGCTGGAAGGAGGCGGAAACTTTTTTTTTCCTATTCTCAATTTAAAAAAAAATTTGTCAAATGACCATGTTCCTATAACGTGATTACAAGTCTGACACCAGTTAAACTGAGAATCATCACGAGGGCCATTAACAAGAAAAATCCAAGAATAATTAGCATGACACCTCAATACAATTTTCATTTTTGAGTTTTGTACCTCATTACCAACCACAAACAGAAATTGGTCTAATATATTTTAAAGTGTTTCAGTTTCCTTGCTGCTGTGGAATATGCTTTTTCACTAGTGAATATATGTTGCTGTGACTGGTTTAAAAAAGAGTCTGACTGGCCAATAACAGAACAAGAAGAGATTGGGCTGGAGAGTCAGTCTAGGAAAATGCTGGGAGGAAAAATAGGGTAGTCTGGAGTCACCAGCCAGATGTAGAGGGAGCAGGGGATGAATCTTCCATGCTAAGAAAAGTAACCTTGCACAACAGTGTTTAAATAAGGAGTATGCTTTAACTTAAAATGTAATAGCTACTTAATAATAAACCTGAGCTATTACAGATATTGGCTGAGCATTAGTAATTATTATTAGAGTCAGTTTGTCTATTTGAGAGCAACTGTGGGACAAGAATCCTCAGCCTACAACTGGACTTTTAAAAACTAAGTCCCTTAAATGTAGGAAAGAGTCTTAGACTGACCATTTACAAATCCAGCTATATGTACCTCCTGAGTTAAAGCTACTCCATTAGTAGTAACAGAGGCTATGAGTGTAACAGTAGCATTAAGATCTAATAAAAACAATCTCCCAGTCTGCAGCATAAAGGCCATCTTTGCCCAAATTTTAAAAATTTACAGTATATAACCAGGAAGATAAAATATTGTAAGGAGTAGCTGTAGAACCCCACTCCCTTTATTTTAAGTAATATTTTAGTCTTCTATTATTTCATTCTACAGAAGATTCAGGAGGATAATATTGAATGCCTGCTTTGCGACAATGGTCTTTTTATCCTGTCACCTGAATTATTTTTAATAAATTGCTGATTAGCCAGTAGTCAGGCAGGAAGTATAGGCAGGGCAATAACAACCAGGCAGGAAGTAGAGGCATGACAATGAGAATTATGGGAAGAGGGAAGTTTCAGTCTGCAGTTGTGACCCAGATGCAATGGAAGCAAGATGTGACTGTCTCACCAAATAAGGTATCGAGCCCTGTGGCTAACACAGACAAGAATTATTGGCTGATATAAGTTATAGAAATTTATTAATAGGAAGTTTGAGCTACTGGGCCAATAAGTTTATGATTAATGTAGACCTCTGTTTGATTTCTTTGGGACTTAATGACTGC
>NW_026068440.1:65113-65706 GCF_014885135.2 Alexandromys fortis | reverse complement strand
AGAGGCCCGGAGCCCGGACCTCGGGTGGAGAATCCGGCACGAAGTAGTCCCCGAGTCGACGGCACCAATATTATTCCTTTAAAAACGGCGGCGGGCGTGGGTGTGTGGACAAACACAGGATAGACGAGACGCAAAAGGAAGAGACAGGACACGCGGCTCCCATGTGGGTGCACTTTAATGGGGAGAGGGGAACACAATAAGGGATGGGACGTGCGAGACACACAAGGGTAGGGGGCCAAGAGAGGGGCGAAACCTCGTGGACGCTCGCTTTTAACGGGGGGCGCAAGGTTATCTGGGAGGAATGACCCTCACCTGGGCGCGGCCAGCACGCACACAGGTGACGGTAATCCAGGAGAAGTCTGGGAGCTGTAGTTTCCAAGGAATAACAGTAGCTCCTGAGGATGACCAGGAAGTGTAGGAGGGGTGTCTGAGTTCCCTGTCCCAGGCTGCTGCCGCGGTCAGAAACGCACTCACCCCAGTGATGTCCCTCCTGGTGCCGGGTTCAGGTCTCCTTGCTGCTTGGGTGGTTCGTAAACAAAGGACCTACCTAGCTCGGTGCTGGCAGGCTAGTGGGAACAAAGGAGCTACCACCC
>NW_026068440.1:14642-61340 GCF_014885135.2 Alexandromys fortis | reverse complement strand
TACCTCTGATATTATTTATATAATAACATTGTTTACATTTGATATGTAATGACATTGTTTACAGTTGAAGATCATTGTCTTTGTATATTGCACAGTTGTTTATTCTCTTAGTCTTCACGTTAGATAGATATTGAGAATTATATGTTTGTCATATTTATTTTTAGGATAATCAGGTATTTTAGATACATAGAGATTATATTTAGTATAGTTAATATAATCTTCAGCCTCTTCGAAGAACTTAGAAAATGGCCTTTAATCTAACCTAGAATTCTGTGCCAACAAGACACATTCACTCCTGGCAACACGGCTCTATTCCCGAGGGAACGTTGAGCACCAAAGACACTCCACTGGGAGCTTGTCTTCTTGGCAGAACTGGCCTTTGGGTTAAGAAAAGCCCATACCTCAACTACTGACAAAGATACAGAATATCCATAAGTGGATGAAACAGGATTGTCTTATCTTGCCAAGACAGGGTAGGATAGTTAAGAAAGTTCCTTGCCTTTAATAATGGTATGTCAGTTATGTTAGGCCTTAGCCAAAGTTGGTTGACTCAACATTGCAAACGAGACTTTGGGTGATTGCCCAGGTAGTCAGTTGTCTCTGTCATTTGTAGCACATTTTGGATCTCTCTCGTTTTAAGAAATATTAATTCCCTTCTCAGATCTTTGACGGAGTTGAACATTAGATAATTGTAGTTATTCTCTACATTATTTAGACACCTTGAGATAGAATGTTTAGCAAAACTTTTGTTATATATTGTTTGTTATATTTATTATTTGTTACTATTGTATATAGTTGTATTTGGTTTAGTTCTGTCTTATTTAGACAAAAGGGGGAGATGTAGGGGAGGCCCAGCCCAATTGGGAGGTGTGTTCGCCTTGGGCTAATGTTTATGCATAAATCTGTTGGTAGTGAGCCCTGCCAGTCCTTTTTTTGTATTTCCTGCCCATTGCTGGATCCCTGGTGTTGTAAGCTATCCCTTCATTACAATTTGCTGTTTCATATTAAGCTAGCCTGGTTATTATGCCGCATACACAAAAGCATCTCATAGTGTGAAAATATAATAAATTACTGTTATAGCCAAGTGGAGCCCCAGGGAACAGCTTGCTTGCATACTTCTTTAAGACCTCAATATTTAAAGAAATCCTCTCAAGAAAAGGGTTGAGATGAGGGTTGGTGCTTGGAGATTGCCTGTCCACACCCACCAACAGCAACAAAAGCTGGTGGTGGGATCTACTTTTAAGTATTTATTTCATGTCAAGAGATGCAGATATATGGAATGTTAGAATTAATAAGGTAGTGTTATTACCTGAAAAATCATAGAGTCAGGTTAGGGTCAGATATTTCTGCACATATATTCAAGAATTCATAATTAATGCACACATTAACATTTACCAAACTATACATAGAAATAGGCAAAGTTCATTGCATTAAACTTCATCATAATAAAACATGGTAGATTCTCTTACTAAAACTTTTTGAAACTGGGTTCAACATTGAAGTTCTCATTGATATCCTTAAGCATTTTTGACTTAAAACAAGATTCTTCTTAAAGCTTTCAGTATTAACTATAATAAGAAATTTTACGTTATAGCTCAAAATTATGTACTGAAAATGATACACATATATTGAAGCAAATATTTTTTGAAACCATGGTTATATTATTCTAAAAGATAGTATTTTTCTTTACATTTCAATTAAGAAATATGAATGGCAATCTACTCACAATACTTCATAACCAATGAAAATATTGTAAATAGCAATTCAAAGAGCATATAGTAAGAGACATATCAATGGCACTGACTTTGCCACTGATCCTCCTGTCCTCTCGAAGTAAAGTGTGAGTCAAGATCTTTCTTACTTGGACTCATTTCTGTAATGGGCTTTCTGACATGATCTTGCTGGTCCATTGCACCCTTCCATAGATTAGACTAGACACAGTTCAGATTCAAACTTAATGGCAATTCTTTAACTAGAGCTAGCCTCTGTGTCCTTGATTAAAGATACACTTAACAATTTATGACATGAATTGGCTCAGATCAATGGTTCTGTTCACATTTCTCCTACTGTACACCTGAACAGAGGGTCATATGCACAAACATAAGCATAAACACAAATATGCTTGTGGTTTCTGACCCATGAAAACATATCTTAATATGTTCTGGCCAGTACAATTGACTTTCTTTTCTGACATCACTATCATTCAAAAGAGCATGGGTGCTTCAGTCATTCCTAGGAACATTCAAGTTTCATGTTCCACCATTTACCTTTCCTTCCCCTTTCTGGTCACGTATCCCTTATCTTATATTCAGCCTTCACATTGTTTGTATTTGCAGATATACACCAAACTGAAGATAGTAGCTGTGCATCCTACCAAACACTACACAAATGCCTGATTTCTTGCCAATACACACATCCAGCTTATTGTATAGTCTATTGAACTGCAGCGCAAATCATATCACATAAGACTGTCATTTTCAGATAATTCCAGTGGACTCAAGAAAGGCCTTCTCATATGTGATACTGCCTAAGTCTAGCCAGAGTTCTTACATTTGTATATACATGGTAACAAGGTTATATCCTCGTAATTCTTCCTACTTTGTACAAAAGATGAGAGAATCCTATGAAAATGGAGAAAATGGTCATTTGCACCTAATATTTGATAAAATCAAGGCTAAAATAACCACTGTGATAAGTGAACTGGAGACTACCACTAAGAGTTTCTGATCAAAGACAGGATCCTTTATTGGTTTTCAAAGCCATCTCATATATTTGTACCCCTGATTTACAGTTTTGATGTTTATCACAACACTTAATTTTCATGTCATATTAATAACATGTATTGCTCTGAAAATATTTCCTGATATTGTACACACACCTGTTGAAAAATGACCCCTTAGAGGATAGTACTTTTTTTTTTATCAAGGAGTGCTGGAAAGTTATGTATAGTCATGATTTCAGTGTACCTGTCAATCAACTGGCTTTAGGAGCAGTATAGGGCTACAGTAAGTACAAAATCCTGCATCTTAAAATGCTTTTCTAATCCCCATTTTCCCATTACATTTTTACTTTCTGGATTTGACAACCATAGTCAACATTTCGTTGCTCCATGTATGCTAATTTCTAGGAGTACACCTTCATGGCCAAAGAAAACCATACTTATCTGACTGAGCTCATTTTGCTGGGTCTTTCTTCAGATCATCAGACTCAAATCTTGCTGTTCGTGGTATTTCTCATCATCTACTTGCTCACAGTGTTTGGGAATCTGCTCATCATACTCCTCATTCATGTAGACTCTTGACTTCAAACACCAATGTACTTCCTTCTCCAAAACCTGTCATTAAATGATCTCTGTTTCTCTACAACTATTGTTCCCAAGATGCTAGTCCAATTTTTAGTTGTAGAAAAGACCATTTCTTTTGCTGGGTGCTCAATGCAGATGTTCTTTTTCCTCATAATGGGGTGCACAGAAAGCTCTCTTCTAGCAGTCATGTCTTACGACCGCTACATAGCTGTCTGCAAGCCCCTGCACTACTCTGCCATCATGACACATAGGGTTTGTGTCCTGCTAGTTGTGGGATCCTGGGCTAGTAGGATATTTGTGTCTGTAGTAGATACCACATTTACTTTGTGCTTGTCATACCAGGGACCAAATCTAATCAATCTTTACTTTTGTGAGCCTCCTGCACTCTTGAAGCTGGCTTCAGAAGAGACCTACACAGCTGAGATGGTCATCTTTGCAGTGGGTGTAGTAATTCTCCTAGGTCCTGTTTCTCTCATCCTTTTCCCCTACTGTGGTTTGCATACAGTCAGATAAGGGGAGGATCAAGGTCCTCTCCACCTGCAATTTGCATTTCATTGTTGTTATCTTCTTCTATGGCTCAACTATATTTACTTACAGGCAGCTCACCTCAAAGAAAATGAGTGAAGGAGATAAGGTAATCTCAGTGTTCTGCTCAATTGTAACACTTATGTTGAACCCATTCATTTATAACCCAAAGAACAAGGATGTGAAGGTGGCATTAAGTATTTAAAAGAGAGATAAGATAACAGAATATAGGAGATAATCAGGGCATAAGTCATTCTGAAGTTCATGAACGGTTTAAACACCTTTTTCATTGTGGACTATCTCTAATCTGAGAGTAAAGTTCACTCATGTTTACCAATGAATGCTTGTGTTTGCAGTGCTGTCCAAGATTGTTACTCATGGGTGCATATCACTTAATTAGCGACAATTTGCCCACTGACATTAAACAAATAAAATAAAATCAGTTTAAAATAGTGAGAAAATTCTATAAACTTCAGATTTTTGAACCAAACTCTTCCCACCCAGGGCTGTTTCTGTTACTTTAAACACCATAGCTACTTGCCGAACTCATATTATTCTACCATTATCAATAACCATCATTAAAGAATATAGCTTATTTTTTCTAATTTAATTTTTTTATTTAATTAAAAAAAATTTACATGATAGCTTTAGTTCTCCCTCCCCTATTACCACATCTTTCATTCCCCCATCCCTCCTTTATTCACTCCTTAGAGGGGGTAATGCCTCGCTGGGGAGTTAACAATGTTTGGTATACCAAACTGAAGCAGGAGCAAGTTCTTCCCCCTGTCAAGGTTGAGCAAGGTATCCAACCATAGGGAATAGGCTCCAAAAGTCAGTTCATGCATCAAGGATATATCCTAGTCCCACTGTTGCTGACCAATAGAATATCTTGCATAAGCTAATGACTTATGCCAAGCAAGTTTATTAAGAATTACAGATTCATCCCTCCTGCAAAATATGATAGGGCAATGTAGCACAAATCTTGGGGGACTAATCAACTAATGTCTGATTTGACTTAATGCGTACTCCATGAATTGGAACCCATATCTGATACTGCTTGAGTGACCAAAAACCAGAGACTAGACAGATGACCCAGAGATCTAGCGTAAAACAAAATGCTGTTAATTTTTAAAAGGTAATGATAAAACAACTCCTAATGATATTCTGCTATACTCACAAATTAGTACTTTGCTCAACCAAATCATCACCAGAGAAACTTCCCCCTACAGAATGCAGAGAGAGAGTCTTGAAATGCACAGCTCTAAATGAGATGTCTCTATCAAATATCTCCCTTCAGAGCTCAGGGAACCCAGTATAAGAGGAGGTGGAAAACATAAGAGATGAAGGGAATGAAGAACACCAGGAGAGAAAAGTCCTCTGGATCAACTGAGAAAGCCTCACATGAACTTACAGAGACAGAAGCACAAGCACAGGGCCTCTTGGATATGTCCCAGGTCTTTTGCATTAATATTATAGTTTTCAGCCTAATATTTTTATGGGACTACTGAGTGTTGGAACACATTGATCTCTGGTTCTTGTGCCTTCTCTTGGGCTCTTTTTCTTGTGCTGATTTGCCTTGTCCAACTTTCATATGAGAGTTTTTCTTTTATATTTTATTTTGTTATGTTTTTCTTATCTCTTAGGAGTTCCTTTTCCCCTAAGGAGAAGCAAAAAGGAGTGATTTTGGGTTGGAGGGTAAGTATGAAGGAACTGGGGTGAGTACAGGAAAGGGAAACTGTAATCAGAATATATTGTTTGAGAAAGGGCTCTATTTTTAATAAAAGATGAAAAACCAGAGTGACAAAAATAACTACAGTATCATGTATACAATACTGTACTTGTACAGTTGAAAATTCCCATGTTAAAAAAATGTTCAGGGTCAGCAGAGAGCTTTATCAGACAACATTGGCAAAGAGAACACAATACCTCCAACACAGCTGCCTTAGGAGTAATAACAACAGCACAGGGGCAAGAGTCCAGTCTACAAAAGCCACAACCTTGACTACTCTGACACATTGGCTCCAGCCTCAGACTGGCCTTGTCAAGTCTATCCCTGGATGAGGACACAGAACTAAAGTTTCTTTTTTTTCTTCCATCATGGTCTCTGAGAGAGTCTTGGGTCAGTCTGACTCCCCATAGTTAGGATCTTGAAAATTTTAAACTTATTAAAATATAACTAACAATATATCTAAAACACAAGAATTAAAATTAATTTCATACTGATATTTCTAAAATATTATGAATGGCTTTAGAATGAGTGGACCTTGTACCAATTTAGACCTGCAATTATCAAATGAGAAAACGTTCCAAATGAACTCATTTGACTCTGGAGTGTTGACTACAGATGGCACATTTAGTCATATGCCGTTCCCACAATGCTCAGGTACCATTTTAGAAGAGGGGCCAAAAGAATGTAAAAGCTAGGGGTAGTGGATGTCTGTAGGTAAAGTGTTCGCTAGACATAAAATTATATCCATGAATCCTCAGTGGCTGGGACTGTATGAGCAAGTTCAGTCTATCCAAAATCCTGTCATTGAAGGGGCAGGAGAATGCGTTTTCTTTAGAGATGTTGTCTCTGAATGGCTGCCCATGCCCTAGTAGTTGTTTCTACTCCTGTAAAAAAAAAAACCTCTAAGTTTATTCATTATTGTTTTTTTTTAATTTTATTTTAAAGAACAGAGAGCACATGAAGTTTAAAGGAAACAGTTGTGGTAGAGTATGGAAGGACTCAGAAGGGAGGGAAGAAGTGGATTTTACAGAATGTGTTATAAGTATATACAAAGTTCTCAAGCAGAGAAATGACCTCAGTTTCTGGTAGCACAAGTGAACAAAAACCTTCTGAAAGCATTTGAATGCTAGGTAACATCCTTCTTTTCAACATTTAATAAGCAATGCTTTTATTGACTTTCTAATGATTTGAAGCATATCTGTTGGAGTATTGGACAGCTTTTGCCTAAACCTCTAATCTGTTACCTTCTCTTCATTCAGAATACAGGAAACATACTACGCACTAACTCTACATAGTACCTTTTACGAAAACACCTAAACACCTCTATAAAACACTTGTATAGGTTTAATTATTATTAGCTCTTTCTGGATTTAAATAACTCTCTAGTGAAAGCAACTACTCGGCACTTTCCGATCTCACATTTCTGTCCACTTTTCTATCAAAGGTAATAACTAGGAATGTAAAAAAGAATATTAGGATGGGTATAAAGCCAAGATACACATGTATTCTGGAGACACACTGGTTCAAGTCCATATTCTCTGGTCACTGCTCTCACATAAGGTCCTGGTGTGTGGGGAGTGACAGAAGGTGACAGTTGGTTTTATAATGATTGTCTCTGTTGGGGAAAGCCAAAATTATGAAACGACTTTGAGATAACAATGATTCTATAAAAACTGTTCAATATGGAACACAAGGGAGAGAATTATGCAATATGAGTTTAAAAGTTTACTTGCAGACAAAAAACTTGCATTGAAGTCAATGTGTAACATTCCTATCCCCAAATTCTAGTGAAGAGCAGTATACCAATCCTGACAATCCCAATCTTCAATTTTGTCACATGTTACATTTAGAAATTTAAAAATCAGTAATGATTGTCCTGCAGCGGTCATAGTATCTGAAACAAATAATATGCAACATAATGAGGCTTGGACTGAAGCGCTTTCCAAGCTCTATTCCAAAGTGCGGTCACACCCAGGCACATGGAGATACAAGATAAGACCAAGTGCTCAACTTTCCAAAGACAAAAAAAAGTTTCTCCTTTTTTTTTTATGACTGGGAAGTTGGCTGGGTTCTCAGCCCAGAGTGATATTGGAAGAACACTTGGAATACCAGAACTGGGAATAACTCATCCTCAAATTGATCTTACGTGTCTGCTTTTATGTTCAAAAGCATAGATATGGCACACTGCTAATCAATACAACACTAGGGCTAGCTCCTTTAACAAACTGGTCATTTCTCTGTAACTAGACACATTTAAAAAATTTATAGGACATATGAAATTTACCTTTCTGGGTCTGAGTTACCTCACTCAATCTGATGTTTTGAAGATTTTATTGATTTTCCTTCACATGTCAAGATGTCATTAATTTTTTTCTGTTGTGTAGTAATCCATTGTGTAAATGTACCACATTTTCCCTATTCATTCTTCAGTTGAGGAGCACTTAGGTTGTTTCCAGGTTCCGGCTATTACAAATAGTGCTGCTATGAACATAGTTGAGCACATGTCCTTGTAGTATGGTTGAGCTTCCTTTGGGTATATAACCAAAAGTGGTATTGCTGGGTCTTGAGGTAGGTTGTATTCTAATTTTCTGATAAATTGTCATAATGATTTCCAAAGTGCCTGTACCTTGTTGCACTCCTACCAGCAATGGAGGAGTGTTCCCTTTACCCAACATCCTCTCCAGTATAAGCTGTGATCAGTGTTTTTGATTTTGGCCATTCTGACAGGTATAATATGGACTCTCAGAGTTGCTTTGATTTGCATTTCTCTGATGGCTAAGCATGGTGAGTATTTCCTTAACCTTTACAGCCCTTTTAGATATTTCTGTTGAGAGTTCTCTGTTTGGGTCTATACCCCATTTTTTTTATTGGATTATTTGTTTTTTTGATGACCAATTTCTTGAGTTCTTTGTATATTTTTGAGCTCAGTCCTCTGTTTGATGTGGGATTGGTGACGATCTTTTCCCAGTCTGTAGGCTGTTGTTTAGTGTTGTTGACTGTGTCCTTTGCTTTACAGAATCCTGTCAGTTTCATGAGGTCCCATTTATTAAATGTTGCTCTCAGTGTCTGTCCTACTGGGGTTATATTTATGATGTGGTCTCCTGTGCCAAAGCGTTCAATTGTATTTCCCATAAGTGACTTTTAGGCAGAAAACAAAGAAAAACCAGCCTACAATTCACAACCTTAGAGAACGTAGGCAAAAAATAGGACCCTAATATTTACACACATGGATCTAATCTACATGGTAAGTAGGACAAGCTAAGATCTCCTGAGTAAATTGGTAGTGTGGGGATCATGGGAGAGGGGAGAAAGGGGGGTGAGGAAAAGGAAATATATATTTCAAAATAAAAAATAAAAAAATATTTTGCATGAATAAAATAGTAATAAAGCTTTAAAACTATAACATTAAACAATGAATTTAAAAT
The DNA here is from genome assembly GCF_014885135.2 of Alexandromys fortis. Taxonomy (NCBI): domain Eukaryota; kingdom Metazoa; phylum Chordata; class Mammalia; order Rodentia; family Cricetidae; genus Alexandromys; species Alexandromys fortis. The sequence continues at coordinate 52,357 of NW_026068440.1, read as the reverse complement.
GTAAAAATATTTATAGTAATGACTTCACAAAGCTTGAATGAAGACATGTCTGCTAATCACATTGTTTATAAAAACTGTGTGAATGACCATGATTAGAAAATTGAGCAGTCAGCAGGCTAAGAAAAACAAGACTAGAGGCAATGTTTAAATGGCATTGCCAAGCACCACTTAGATCCTAGACTGTCAATGACTGTGTAGCAGCATCCGAGTGAACACATAGTGTATAGGAGGAAGTCAGAGTCACTGAGGAAACCTGTTCTGAGAAAGCTTATGCTGTCAGAGCAAACCACAGCTTAAGGGTGAACAGCTTTCCTCTCATCCTGTAGCTGCTTCCTCCCGCCACTGTCTTTACATTAGTGCAGAGAATTGTCTGTCAATTCTTCCTATTATTTCCTGGAGTAGTAGACTTCCTTTTATGGAAAGAATATAGCAAAATCTGCTATATTGTAAGCTAGTCCATATATGAACACATGCATATATGTATGTATTTCCATTTTTCTATAATTTTTAATCATAAAAAGTAGTGCTTATTTTAGTTTTAATTCATTTATTTTTATTTTAGCTGTGTAGGTGTTTTGTCTATATGTATATCTGTGTACCATGAGTGTGCTTGGTGCCCTCAGAGAACAAAAGAGGGTGCCAGATCTCCTGGAACTAGAGTTAGCTCTTTATATCTGTGTATTCTGCATGCAATGATGCAACTGGTTGTCAATACAAAGTACACATATATTTTGATAAAAATGTTTTTCTGGGACTTGGGAGGCTATGTAGGAGAACTGCAAATTCTAGGCTACAGAGTGAGACCTTGTAACAAACAAACCAAAGGTCTTTATTGAACTTAAGACAATTTAGGCATTATAGCTAATCTGTGAATGATTAAAAATATGTGACAAGCTGTATATAGGCTATGTGTAAATACCACTTAATTGTCATGAGTTTCTTTACTGTCCAATGATTTTGGTATCCACAGTCCTGGAACAATTACTCTACAGATTTTAGGGGACAGCCGTTCTTCTATCAGGCACACTGCACACTATCCTCAGAACTGAATCCTCTAATTTGAACATTGCAACCAAGACTTGGGAACCTGTCGCCAGGGTAGCCGAAAACCCCCTTATTAAAGTACTTTACTTCAAAGGAGTCTCTGGCGTTTCTGTTTCAGATAATTATTTTATTTTTAGTTTTGGTATTAGGAATTGAACCAAGGGCTTTAGAAATGCCAGGCAATCATTCTAATACTGAGCTGTATGCCTGTGAGACCTCTTATTGTTGGAAGGCCGAAAAGTTAACAGCACTGATTACTTATTAGAACATCCCTCAGAGACCTCAGGTTTGAAGACTTCCTGGAGAAATCTCCCCAGACCTCGATTGATGGTCTCTTAGAAGATTTCAAACTGTCTCTTCTTAAAAGAGTACTCATAGGTAAGGCTAGAGTATGACACACATCCCATTTGAGACCTAGCCTCCACTTATTTTGGAAACAGAAATGAAGGTAGCCTGGTAGGTTAAGGATGTCAAGGCTGAAGAAGCTGTACCTTTCTTTGTCGGTCACTCTTTCTCCAACAGTGTACTCTGTACTCTGCTGACATCTGCTGGGGCTCCGTGTGAGAGTGTGTAAATGCTGAGGGGAAGCTACTCTTTCCAAGGAATCTGGTCTTGATTTAATTCATGGAGGAAGAATTTGTTTATCTTTCCACCCCTCTTTCCCATCTGGCTTCTAAGGAGAATAAGCGTTTTTTAGGAACTGTATTCCACAGGTATTCTGGAGGTGCTATTTAACCGAAGGACTATAATGATTATAAAGACTGTCAATACCCACTGCCTCTTCATCCATCTAAAAGTTACTCCCAGAATTTCTTCTGTCTCTTGTTGTATCAGATCAAACCTTTTAGGGGTTCCTTTCTTTTTCTTCTTATCTGCTTGGGTTTGGGCATTCAAAGCAGGCAGGGCCAGTTACAACCTGCATCCACTGACCTGGAGACACACATAGAAACTAGGATCTCCCCAGAAGCTGTGTGACTCTGCAGATGTGTTTGCACAGACACGCAGCCCTGTCCCAGTTCTCAGGCAAACTGAATCACCCATCTAGTTATCAGTGAGTTCTTGATTTCTCCTTAACTTGGTGACTGATCCTGGGAGTTTCTCTATCAAGACCTTTTGAATCCCTAATCAGCATTTCAGGTCTCAGCAGCCCACAGCCTCTTTTCTCCCAGTGAGAATGTAAAAGTGTGTGTTTTCATGCATATGGTTACTCATTAATTCAACTAACTTTGATTATATTCCTTTGTTATGTTGGGTGCTATTGGAAAACGGGCAATAGAAATAGATGACTATTTCAGAGTTGTGAAGTAGCAGCCTACTCAGGAGGAGAGTCCTACAAGTTTAGGTGGGAATTCTAAACTCATATCCACAGTGGTTTGGATATCATTCGGCCCAGGGTCTAGGGAGTCCCAGACCAAAAACTTTGGCAGGAATAAGTGTGTGTTTAGAGAAGTGACTTTCTTCTGAAAGCTCATACAGACCTAATTTGACTGCCCTGCTGTGGGAAGTATTTCTCTCCTCTACCTCTGGAAACCACACAAACTGTAGTCCTAGAGGAGGGAGGATACACATTCTCCCAGTAAGGACAAAAAAAGTCTGACCAATATCCACAATTTCAGGATATGTCTGGCTGCTTGTCGCTTAATCCGCCATCATTCATCTCTCTAGTCCATCAAATCTGAAGGTTAGAGGAATTCAACATTTATCTAAAAATGAAAATAAGCTTTCTACTTGTTTAAACAAACGTCTTTGTTCTTTGTTCATTGTTGAGTCTTACCTAATTCTTGTCAGTGAGGACTTAGATAATTTGCATAATTTTCTAAGAAATCATAGGTTTTCATTACTGATTTTAAGAATTGTTCTACCTTGAGAATAATAAAAACATCTGTTCAATTTTAAAATTATTTTTCCAAGACACATTTTCTCTCCTTTTACTTTTTTTTTGAGTTGGGGGGAAGGAAAGGTTTATTTGGTACTACTACCAATATATTACTTCTACATCTTAGTCCGTCATTGATAGAAGTCAGGACAGCAGCTCAAGCTTCTTTGGCTTATAAAAAAGCAGGATACTAAAGGTTTGTTAGCTAACTAGCTGATGCAGAGGCTGTGGAAAAGGGCTGCAAACTAACTTGCTCACCGTGGCTGCCTCAGTCTACTTTTATAGAACCCAGGACCAAGAGTCTAGGAATGGCACCACTAATAGTGGGCTGTGCCTTCCCCATTAACCACTAATTGAGAAAATGCTGTATAGGCTTGCCTACAGTCCAGTCTTTGAAGTCTTTGTGCTTAGAGATAAGCTCTAGGATACCAGGAGTGTTAAACACACAGGGTTGTCTCTTCAAAGTGAGAGAAGTAGAGCTTGTTTTCTGCCCACAGGCTGGGCACCACATGGTTAATAGCCTGGTGATGTCTGTGCTATCTACATGGTCAGGCCACACCAGCTTCCCCAATCTCTTAACTTGTGTTTGCTTATCTCAGTCGATCTATACTGATATCCTCCCCCCAAACCCTTATTATGATCTTGTTTATCTTGATCCTGCTTCCTCCGTTAATCTATAGAGCCTATCTTTATGGAAGATATCACTTTTACTTTGAAAGAGTGTTAATGTAGACATGCGGTAAACTTTGTTGTGCACATGTAGCTAATTATCACTGGGAAACTTTTACCCAATTTTTAGATAGTCCTAAAACCACCCAGTGTTAGACTCTTGAAGTTTGAGCAAAGTTGGCTACTGAGTCCTGATAAACCAGACTTCCTTCTTTCCACTAGGAGATTGACATTCTGCTGACTTTGCTCTTTGCAGAGACCCTCACATAGTCTTATGGAGGGATTTTCTTAATTGGGGTTCCCTCCTCTTAGATGACTCCAGCCTGTGTTAAGCTGACATAAAATTAGCCAGCACAGTTGACCCCTTGTCAATCGACACACAACACATTTTAAAACAGAATCTTTCATATTTTGGCTCATCCCCAAGATCTCAGATTAATTAATATCATGATTATAAAATATATTAGAAACTTAAAAATGTACTACAGACTATCAATTTAAACAATTTTAAAACTCAATTTCTATAAAAATCCTATGTCTCTTTTAAAATCTCTCTATTTTAGAATTCAAATTCTCTCAACTGTGAGATCATATAAAATAAAAAATAAGTGAATGCGTTCTTACTTCAAGAAGAAAGAACCAGGGCACAGCTGCAATCTAAACAAAGCAAAATCACACTCCAAAGCCTTTTGTACATGGTGATAGATATGAATCTATTTTCATTCTTCTATATGTTGATATCCAATTATGCCAGCACCATTTGTTAAATATGCTTTCTTTTTTCCATTTTATATTTTTTGCTTCTTTTTTAGAAATCAGGTGCTTGTAGGTGTGCAGATTAATATCTGGGTCTTCTATTCAGTTCCATTGGTTCTGCTGTCTCTTTTTATGCCAATACCAGGCCTGTTTTCAGTACTTTAGCTCTGTAGTAGAGGTTGAAGTCAGGGATTGTGATGCCTCCAGAAGTTCTTTTAGTGTACAGGATTGTTTTGGCTAACTTTTTTTTTTTTTTTTTTTTTTTTTAAGTTGAGCACCTTTCTTTTGAGTCTGTGAGGACTTTTTCGGGGATTTTGTGGGGCATTACATATAATCTGTAGAGAATGCTTGGTAAGATTACCATTTTTACTATGTTAATTCTACCTACCCAAGAGCATGGGAGATATTTCAACTTTCTGGTGTCTTCTTTAATTTCTTTCTTCAAAGATTTAAAGTTCTTGTCATACAAGTCTTGTGTTGTTAGAGTTACTCTGAGATATTTTATGCTATTTATGGCTTTTGAAAAGGGTGTTAATTATCTGATTTCTTCCCCAGCCCTTTTATCATCTGTGTACAGGAGGGCTACTGATTTTTTTGAGTTAATTTTGTATCCTGATACATTATTGAAAGTGTTTACGAGTTGTAGAATTTCCTTTGTAGATTTTTTTTGGGGGGATCACTTATGTAAACTATCATCTCATCAGCAAACAGTGAGAGTTTGACTTCTCTTCCAATTTGTATCTCTTTGATCTGCTTTTGGTGTCTCATTGCTCTAGCTAGGAACTCAAGAACTATATTGAATAGATATGGAGAGAGTAGAAAACCTTGTCTTATTCCTGATTTCAGTGGAGTCACTGGGAGTTTCTCTCCATTTAGTTTGAAGTTGGTGTTGGCTTGCTGTATATTGCCTTCACTATGTTTAGGTATGTTCCTTGTATCCCTGCTCTCTCCAAAGCCTTTATCATGAAGGGATGTTGTATTTGTCAAAAGCTTTTTCAGCAACTAATGAGATTATCATGTGGTTTTTGTCTTCCAGTTTGTTTATATGGTGGATTACATTGACAGATTTTCATACGTTGAACCATCCTTGCATCTCTAGGATGAAGCTAAGTTGATCATGGTGGATTTTTTTTTATGTGTCCTTGATTAGTTTGTCAGTGTTTTATTGAGTATTTTTGCATCAATGTTCATGAGTGAGATTGGTCTGTAATTCTCCAATATTGTCTTTCTGTGGTTTGGGTTTCACGGTAAATGTAGCTTCATAAAAAGAGTTTGGCAGTGTTCCTTCTGATCATTTGTGTGGAATGATTCAAGGAGTATTGGTATTAGTTTTTCCTTCAAAGTCTTGTAGAATTCTGAGCTGAAACCATCTGTCCCTGAGCTTTTTTGGTTTGGAGACTTTTGATAACTGTTTTTATTTCCTCAGCAGTTATAAGTCTGTTTAATTTGCTTATCTTGTTTTGATTTAATTTTGGTAAGTGATATTTATCCAGAAAGTTGTCCATTTCCTTTATGTTTTCCAATTTTGTAGAGTATAGGTTTTCAAAATACGACCTGATGATTGTCTGTATTACCTCCACGTCTGTTGTTATGTTCCCCTTTTCATTTATGATTTTGTCAACTTAGATATTATCCTACTTCCTTTTGGATAGTTTGGATAAAAGTTTGTCTGTTTCGTTGATTTTCTCAAAGAACCAACTCTTTGTCTCATTGATTCTTTTTATTGTTTTCTTTGTTTTATATTTTGTTGATTTCAACTCTCAATTTGATTATTTCCTGCCATCTAGTTATCTGATGGAGGAAGGCCATTGGCTAATAAAGAAACTGCCTTGGTCCATTTGATAGGCCAGCCCTTAGGTAGGTGGAGTAGACAGAATAGAAGGCTGTGAAGGGAAGTGAGGTCAGAGACGCCATGCCTCTGCTCTTGAGGGCAGATGTGATGAAGCTCTGACCCAGGATGGACGTAGGCTAGAATGTTCCTGGTAAGCACACCTCATGGTGCTACACACAGTAATAGAAATGGTCCAAGCAGTGTTTAAAAGAATACAGTTTCCGTGTAATTATTTCAAGGCATAAGCTAGCCAGGTGGCTGGGAGTCATGTGACAGGAACGCAGCCCGCAGCTCCTTCAACAGTTATCTTAGGTGAGTTTGATTCTTTTTGCTCTAAAGTTTGCAAATGTTTTGTTAATTTGCTAGTGTGGGATTTTTCCAAATTCCTTTTTTTTTTAATTTATTTAAAATTTCCACCTCCTCCCATTCTCCCATTTCCCTCCCCCTCTCCCCACTCTCCTTCCCCCTTGCTCTCCAGTCCTAAGAGTAGTCAGGGTGCCATGCCTTGTGGGAAGACAAGGCCCCCCTCCATCCTAGGAAGGTGTGCATTCAAACAGACTAGGCTCCCAAAAAGCCAGTACATGCAGTAGAATCAAAATCCAGTGTCATTATCATTGGCTTCTTAATCAGCTCTCATTGTTAGCCACATTCAGAGAGTCCAGTTTGATCACATGCTCATTCAGACCCAGTCCAGCTGGCCTTGATGAGCTCCCACTAGATCAGTTCCACAGTCTCCGTGGGTGGACGCACCCCTGACAGTCCTGCCTTCCTTTCTTATATTCTCTCTCCTTTTGCTCTTCATTTGGGCTTTGGGAGCTCAGTCCTGTGCTCCAATGTGGGTCTCTGTAGGTGATCAGTGGTATGAACTTTCTTCTTACCACTGCTTTCATTGTATCCCATCAATCTGGCTATGTTTTGTGGTCATTTTCATTGAATTTTACAAAGTCTTTATTTTCTCCCTTTATTTCTTTCTTGACCCATTGATGAGTCAGGTGAGCATTGTTTAATTTCCATGTGTTTGTAGGTTGTTGACTTCTAGTTTTAAACCATGGTGATCTGATAAGACACATGTGGCTTTTCCATTTTTTTTGTATTTGTTGAGGTTTGTTTTGTTACTGAGTATGTGTTCAATTTTTGAGAAGGTTCCACAAGGTGCTGAGAAGAAGGTATATTCTTTTCTGTTAGGATGGAATATTCTATAGATGTTTGTTAAGTCCATTTGAGTCATAACATCTGTTAGCTCTCTTATTTCTGTGTTCATTTTTTGTCTGACTGACCTGTCCAGTGGTGAGAGAGGAGTGTTGAAGTCTCCCACAATTAATGTGCGGGGTTTAATGTGTGATTTAAGCTTTAGACATGATTTTTTTTTTTACATATGAGGGTGCCCTTTTATTTGGGTCATAGATGTTTAGTATTAAGATTTTCTCTTGATGATTTGTTCATGTCACTAATATGTAATGACCTTTTTGTGTCTTTTGATTGATTTTAGTTTGAAGCCTATTTTGTTAGATATAGGAGAGCTATACATGCTTGTTTTTAGGACCATTTAATTGGAACATTTTACCCAACCCTTTACTTTGAGGTGATGTCTGTTTATGAGGTTGAGATGTGTTTCTTGTATGCAGCAGAAGGATAGATTCTCTTTTCATATGTAATCTGTTAGCCTGTGCCTTTTTTATAGTTTAGCTGAGTTCATTTATTTTAAGGGATATTAATGACCAGTATTTGATATCTTCTGTTAATTTAGTTTTCATTGTTGGTGATGTTAATTTGTGCTTCTCTCCCTTCTTTGGGATTTGCTGCTATGAGACCATCAATTGTCTGTGTTTTTGTGGATGTAGCCAACTTCTTGGGTTGGAGTTTTCTTTCTAGAATTTTGTGTAGTGTTGGTTTGTTGCTAGGAATTGGTGAAATCTAGTTTTGTCATGGAATATCTTGTTTTGTCCTTCTATGGTGATTGAAAGTTTTACTGGGTATAGTATTCTGGGCTGGCACCATGATCTCTTAATGTCTGCATAACGCTTGACCTTTTGGCTTTCATTGTCTCCAACGAGAAGTCAGGTGTAATTCTAATAGGTCTATCTTTGTATGTTACTTGGCCTTTTTCCTTTGCAATTCTTAATATTCTTTGTTTACTTTGTATGTTTAATGTTTTGAGTATCATGTGAAGGGGACGTTTTTTCTTTTAGATCCAGTCTATTTGGTGTTCTCTAAGCCACTTGTATCTTTATAGGCATATCTTTCTTTAGGTTGGGAAAGTTTTCTTCTGTGATTTTGTTAAATATATATTCTGTGCTTTTGAGTTGAACTTCTCCTTCTTCTATACCTATTATTCTTAGATGTGGCCTTTTCATGGTGTCTCATATTTCTTGGATATTTTTGGTTAAGCTTTTTTTAGATTTAATGTTTTTTTTTAAACTGATGTGTCTATTTCCTCTATTGTATCTTCAGTGCTTGAGATTCTCTCTTCCATCTCTGTATTCTGCTGTTCATGCTTGTGTTTGTGGTTCCTGATCATTTTCTCATGATTTCTGTTTCTATATTTCCCTCAGCTTGTGTTTTCTTTATTGTATCTATTTGTGTTTTCAAGTCTTGAGTAATTTCTTTCATATATTTGATTGCTTTATCTCAGTTTTCTTTAAGGGATTTGCTGATGTCTTCATGTTTTTTTGTTTGCCGTTTCCTCCATTTCTTTGAGGGAATTTCTCATTTCTTCTTTAAGAGTTTCAAATATTCTCCTGAAGTTATTTTTTTAGGTCCCTTTCTTCTTCATCAACCATATTTATCCATTCATGTCTTGCTGTTGTAGGGTCTTTAGGTTTTACTGGTGTTGTGTTGCTTTTTTGGTGTTGCATGTGTTCTTGTGTTCTTACCTTTTCTACTCATCCTTTCCCCCTAATAAGTATGGTTGTGGTTGTCTGATATTCTGTTAATTAATTTTCTAGGTGCCAGTGCATCCAAGCTCATATGGTTGTTCCTCATGGTACATTCAGTGCCACAGTTCTAGTTACCCTATTGCTTACTGTGGGTTCCTGGAGATAGCTCAGCACTCCTGGGCTTTGCTCTGCACCCTTGGAGCTTGTTTTCTCATGCCTACTTTGGCCTAGGTTACTGGCTTTGCCCAGTTTCTTTAAATCCTGGTCTGGATCCCCTTCTGCAGAAGTCCCTGCCTTGGATTTGGTCCTGCAAAGGTCTCTGGATTCGGTCTACTGCCTCATAGTTCCAGGCTCTGGTGCACCCAGATCAGAAGATGATGTGGCTCAGGCTTACCCCTCAGATGTCCCAGACTCATGTTTGGACCCACAAAGGTTTCAGATTCTTGCCTATTCCCTTTCATGTCCCAGACCAACGTCTGGACCCATAGAGGTCCTGGCTCAGGCCTACTCCCTCTGAGGTTCCAGACTCATGCCTGGCACTGAAGAGATCTCTGGTTCTTGCCTACTCCCTTGGAAGTCCCAGATTCATGCCCAGACTGGCAGAGGTCCTGGCTCAAGCCTAGTTCCTCAGAGGTCCTAGACTCATGCCTAGACCCACCGGAATCCTGGCTTAGGTCTACTCCCTTGATGGTCCCAGATTCATGTCCAGACCCTCAGCAGGTTCTGGCTCTGGCTCATTCATTCAGCAGTTATTCCCCTGTACCTGTTCTGGTGGAGTTTACTGTCTCTGGTGTGCTCTGGACCAGGTTTCTGGCTCAGTCCTGGTCTGCCAGTGTCCCTGGACTGGAATGGCTCCAGGTTCCTACTCGTATGGATCTTGCTTCATCAGGCCCACTCTGGCCTATGTACCTGATTCAGTCCCATTGCTGTATAGTTTGTTGCCTTATTCCTGCTCCAGTCCCGGGTCTTCTTTTACTTTTAGCAATAACACCTACTGTTATAGAAAAATACCACTTAGAGAAATGCAAATTGTAACTGTCAAAGTCATTAGCTTTTCTTAAATTTTCCTTATTTTTCAGTTTTGGTCAATATTTAGGAAAGATTTTTGCCACCAAAGGTGCATGAACAGATGGATAAACAGATAAACCAAGGTCAGACAAATATGTAGACTATTTTGTTTCATGAACATATAAGTTTTTCTTTTAAAAATAAATCATTAGTGCATGTTTATTATATTGCTTACATTTACAGTCAAGTCTATTTCAATTTTGTATATATTGGTCAAATATTTTAAGTCTGCTTATTGTATATTTACATCAACTAAAGGCAATTAAAATATAAAATTATGATTGTAGTAAGAAGGAGCAGGACATGTCTGCCACCTGGCTAGTTTTACCCCTGAAATAACCACACAGATATTTTCTTAATTAAATTACTTCCTGGCCCATTATATCTAGCCTCTTCTTGGCCAACTTTCACATCTTGATCTATCCCATTTCTATTAATCTGTGTTTACCCATGAGGTTGTGGCTTACCAGGAATGATTCAGCATGTCTGACTCTGGCAACTCCATGGTGACTCTTTCTGCCTGCCTTCTTTCTCCCAGCATTCTGTTCTGTCTTCCCTGCCTATCTAAGGGCTTGACCCTATCAAAAGGCCAAGGCAGTTTCTTTATTCAACCAATGAAAACAACACAAATACAGAATGACCTTCTACACCATTTCCCCTTTTCTGTTTAAACAAAAAATAAAGGCTTTCACTTTAACATAGTAAAATTACATATAACAAAACAGTTATGAAGCAAGAATTACAGTTACAATATTTACATCTATTTCATCTTTTATCATAGCAATGGAAAACTATAATTATCTATCTATTCTTCAACACCATCAAAGACTCCAGAAGGATATAATATTACCTAAGAAAACAGGAAGTACATTGTAAGCAGTTTCCAAAACTCTAGAAATGACAAAGACATCTTGCTGCCTGGACAGTCACCCAAAGTTCTTCTGTACCTTTGGGGCATCCATCTTCAGCCTACAGGCCCATAGTATCCAGCAGACTTTTCCATGAAGCAGGAAATTTCAAAGACAGTTCAGTCACTTTCTTCTGTGTAGTGGAGAATGTCTCACAGACTCTTTCATGAACCAGGAACCCTGAAGGATCATCTCACCTTTAGGTAAGTTCATCAGTCCTCTCTCTGCAGGTTCTTTGTGTCTAGTTAAGCAGTCCAGGCTAAGAGCAGTTTCTTACTCAAATATCTAACCAACTCCATAAGGAACCTCTTCGATGCCCATCTTCTTTTTGTAGTAGATTCGTGCTGCCAGGAGCAGACATGTCTTATTGTCATGAAAATCCCTAAGTTATTAAAACATTAAGTGCCATATTCTATAGTCTTTGAAAGTTATGAATAATGCCTATCTAACTGAAATATATCTCTTTATATCTAGAAAATTTAACATGACTACAGCTTGATTATTATCCATGATAATCCATTAACAACCTATATTTCCTAATTATACATTACATTTTTAAATGAACTACCAAATCATAATAACGTAATCAAGAGCAGAAATATACATATAACAAGATTGACCCTAAATTTATATCAATAAAGCAAGATTTATACCAATACAAATTATTCATCTTTATATCATATCCACCTTTAAATGTAAATTAACAGTTATAAACAATATTTGGGAATATGGGCACAGTTATTTCTCTGCAAACTGCTTCCTGCTATATGGGGGTGCTGTTAATCAGGTCTTTCATGGAGTAACCTGTTTGCTAGGTTCCTCTCAGTCAGCAGTTGTGCAAAGTAATTTTTGAGGGTATTTATGGCAACCTTTCAGGAGGGCGTGGTCTATCATACCATACTGGTCTAGAAGCAATCCACAGGGTCTCATCTTCTGTGAAAACAAAAGAAGAACCTCTTTTCCAAAGCATCATATCCTTAGACCCAAATTTTGAAGTCAAGATTCCTTTAAAAAATATATGCTGGTTTAGCTTGGCAGCTCATACAGTGAAATGGTTTTTTTGTACTTAGCTCCTTTACAGTCAAAAAATTTAAAGAAAACACAACAATATACATAATCCAGGCTCTCTGTGAATTTTCCATTTTTACATGGCTTATTTTTTTTTACTTCTTTTAGTCTATGACTATGTCTACTCTGTCTCTTAAAGACATTACCCTTTTTTAAAAGCATGAACTTTATATTATGACTCTGTATATTCTTTATTTTTTTCTTTCCCAAGCCTACAACTTTATTTAACACTATGACCCATTTAGAGGTCTTTTATGTCTGAATCTGTCCTATTGAATTGTTTTTAATTCTCTACTGTCTTGAAGAGCTTTTAAAATGCTAAGCAGCTTGGTTGCAGCTACTCTGGATGCTGGCTCTACCTCTCTCCAATTTCAAAATAGTAGATGTACCATTTCTGCTGGCTCTGGGACCTCCAGGTAGGAGCTGCACTCAGCACTTTAACTCTGAGAATGAGCATGCCATGTATAAACGCTTTCTTTCTAAGTTACAGTGAAATCTGCCACGAGGAGCACTATGAAGCCTGAAAACATCTCTTGTGTATGGTGGCAGGAATCCACCATGCTCTCCAGCCAGTCTAAGCCTGATCATGCAGTCTACCCAGGCAGGAAGCACAGAGCCATTGGCATGGTCTCAGAGTACTTTCTTCCTGATCCCGAGTGGGCACAGAAACACAAGGGTCCCACAAATGTCATTAAAATGCTTTATAGCTGGAGTTTGCAGTGGCAGCACAGCCCAGGAAGCCAAGTTTTAAAACTGCTCAGCTTTTTTTGAATGGCTGCTGAGTCAGGAAATTCTCTCTTTGGCATGCCACTAACAAACAGCAAAAAGCTGTGCTAAACTCTTTCTCTCCTTTTTAAGTCCTCTCAGGTTTTTAAGTGGATTTAGTCCATCACGTTGGGTGCCACTCTGTAGTAAAGAGGAGTGGGCCATGTCCCACTGCCCAGCTAGCTTAACCCCTGAAATAACCACACAGAAATTGTATTAATTAAATTACTGCCTGGCCCATTATATCTAGCCTATTCTTGACCAACTATCACATCTTGATCTAACCTATCTAATAATCTAATAATCTGTATGTCACCACGAGGTCATGGCTTACCGGGAAAGATTCAACATGCCTGCCCCTGGTGACTCCATGGTGGCCCTCTCTGCTTGCCTTCTTTCTTCCAGCATTCTGTTCTGTCTTCCCTGTTTATCTAAGTGCTTGGTCCTATCAAAAGGACAAGACAGTTTTTTTTTTATCCAATCAATGAAAGCAACAGAAATACAGAAGGACCTCCAACACCATATGATATTTTGTATTTGGTACATATGATACTTAATACACCTATCTTAGATTTTACTTGTTTTAATTGAAAGATATGTATTTATCAGATGCAATGCATTGCTCTGGTACACATATAAAAACACAATAAAGGTAATTAATATGTCCATCACCTCAATTTTTTTCTCATTTTTATGAGGAAAATTCAAAGTAGTATTTTCTAGATGTTTTGAAATATATGATTAATTATTAATTGTAACCCCTTCACAACACTACAAAAACCCAGAGCTTGCTCCATATGTGTAATTGTATTTTTCTACGTGTTAACTGGTTCTTCTATATGTCTATTTCTCAGATTCTGGTGAGCACTACTGTTATCTCAACTTCTATGTCACCAACTATACATGCTTATGATAGAGCAGCTGCTGAGGGCCCTCACTATGTACTGTGTCATCACTGGTTCAGAGGAACATGGCCAGTAACCATGGCTTGAAACCTTGAGCTTAATAAATCCTCCTTCCAAGTTGGTTTTCTCTGGTAGTTTTGTTTTCACAACAATGGAAAGCTGATTCAATATAATATTCTTGACTTGCAGTTATCTCTCTTTCCATCTCTCCTTTCTTCCTTCTTTCTTTGTTTCATCTCCATAAATAAATCATTCTTTTATTTGCTGAGTGTTTCCAGGTTCACTGAAACTTATTCAAAGAATCAAAATAAATGCAAAGTAAATAGCAAACTTCATTAAAAAACAAAACAATAAGACAGATCAGAAAGAAACATGCTGTCAAGAGTTATGCCAGGCTCAGTGGTTTCTTCTACGGGTGCTAAAGGAATGTGAAATTTGTTTAATTGGGATGGCCTTTCTTTTGATTGGCAGATTTGGATTATGTAAGCCTTTTTTCATTATTCATGTCCCTTTCCATATTAATCTGATTGTAATCATGTCCATTACAAACTAAGCAGAAACTTAAGATGGGAAATGGAAGATTCTCATAAAAATTCACTTGCAGAAAATTGTTTACCTTATTGTTTGTGCACCCCAAATCAGCTCAGGCTCAATTAGCTCCCTTCCCAGTTACCTGTACATGAATGGCTCAAATCAACTCAGGCTGTATTTGCCTCTTCCCAGTTACCTGCATGAGAATGGTGAATATCATCTCAGGCTGGGTTAGCCCCCTTCCTAGTTACCTGTATGGGAATGGCCCAAATCAGCTCAGGTTGGATTAGCCTTCTTTCAGTTACCTGTCAGTGAATGGAGTATATCAGCTCAGGCTAGATTAACCCCCTTCCCTGTTACCTGTATGTGAGTGGCATACAACTGGTTAGAGTCTGTGTTTGAAGGTCAGTAAAAGGAGGAGAAATAACCTGTTGTTCAGAGAGTGGTGTTCACGCAGCTTTATGCAGATGGGGTTCTTAGTCTGATAACAGGTTTCAAGGAGCATTGTCTAAAATGGTTGTCTCTGTGTGAATAATATATACAGCCAACGATTTCAGACTACAGAGTTTACTATTAAATGAGGGATATGTACATAGACCAAGTAGAGTTCTAGATTGCTAACTATTCTGAACACTGATTACTACTGTGGTTCCACGGGGATCTAATTTTTTGTGATGTTTGTATCTTATTGTTCATTGGATTAATTATCCCTCCTGCTTTGTCTTTTGACAGCCTGATAATACTTAGATTCAAAGAAGATCTTTTTATATTTGAACCAATTGTGATTCTGTGAGTATTTTTATAAATTTATTTTATTTACTTTTGTTAAAAAAGAAAACAAACTATCTTTTTCATTTTACATACCAATCCCAGTTCCCTCTCCCTCTCCTCCTCCCATCTTCTCCACCTATTCCTCTAACTCATCCCCCTCCACTCCTCAGAGGGGGTAAGGCACATTGCTTTGGGGAATATCCAAGGACCTCCCTACAATAGCTAGGCTGAGCAAGGTATCCAGCTAAAGGCAATAGGTTCCCAAAAAGCCAATAAAAGCAGTAGGGATTAATCCTGGTGCTACTGCCAGCGGCCCCACAGTCTGCCCTAGCCATACAACTTTCATCCACATTCAGAGGGTCTAGTTTGGACCTATGCTGGTTCCTTTCCTGTCCAGCTGGATTTGGTGAG
Organism: Alexandromys fortis; assembly: GCF_014885135.2. NCBI lineage: Eukaryota > Metazoa > Chordata > Mammalia > Rodentia > Cricetidae > Alexandromys > Alexandromys fortis. Next base: position 36,878 of record NW_026068440.1, on the reverse strand, counting down.
CTCCCATTAGCTCAGGCAAACCATTTCAGAGTATGTCCCCATCATGATCTTGACCTCTCTGCACATATTCTCACTCCTCCCACTCTTCAACTGGACTTTGGGAGCTCAGTCCAGTGCTCTTCTGCAGGTCTCGGGTCTTTGCCTCTGCTTCCATCAATCGCAGGTTGAAGGTTTCATGGTGATATTTAAGATACTCGGTCTGATGACAGGCAAGGCCAGTTCAGGCAACCTCTCTTCTATTGCTCAGGTTTTAGCTGAGGTCATCCTGTGGACTTCTGGGAATTTCTGTAGTGCCAGGTTACTTGCTAGCCCCACAATGGCTCCCTCACTTTAAATATCTCTTTCCTTGCTCTCATCTCTGTTCTTTGGTGTGGGAAATACTTCTCTCTATGTGTTGTTTTAATTAGTTAATGTATAAAGAAACTGCCTTAGCTTGTTGATGCCGCCTGAGAAAGACACTGGCTAGAATTTTGCCAGTAAGCCACAGACAAATGGCAATACACAGATGAATAGAAATGGGTTAAATTAAGATGTAAGAGTTATCCTATAAGAAGTTAGAACTAATGGGCCAAGCAGCATTTTAATTATTCTGTGTGATTATTTCAGTTCTGGGTGGCCAGGGCAAACAAGCAGCCTGCTCCTTGCAACAGTTCTTCCTCTATCTTAACCATCCCATTCCTTCAACTATTTCTCCTCTTTTTCTCCTTCTCTTTCCCCCCTTCACCCTCCCTTCTGCCCACCACTGTGTTCCCAATCTTATCAGGCAATCTTGTCTATTTCCTCTTTCCATAAATTTATGGAATTACCAAGTAATGGGGCAAAACAGTGTCCCAATTAGACATCTTAAGTTGCCATATAAAATCCCTGGTACCAGAAATTGTTTACATCTTGTCAAATCATGAGACAAAGAGGTCCAACTTGATTCCTCCAAACATTACAGGCTACTGCCAATGCTTTTGGTTACTCTCCACAAGTAACTCTCCACAAGTGCTATGAATTTCTTGCTGAAGACATCACATGTATTTAAACATGGAGAAATTAAGCTGGCATCCAATTAGGAGATTCCTTCCTGATGACTAACATCCATGTTCCTGCAAGGTACAATGGGTACTCCTAGACTCAAAAAATAATAATCATCAATATCACAAGCTATAAAGCCCAAGAACTATAATAGTGGTAAACCTTCAAAAGTACTGGTACAGTAGTGGCAAAAATGTGATGGCAGTGACAAACCACTTTTAAAAGTGAGATTTGAGGCCCACTCCATGAGATAGAATCAACATCTGGCACTACTAAAATGGCCAGGTATCTGAGTCCTAGATAGGCCAGAGATCCCAAGAAACATCTACTATTATAGATCCACTAAATGAACAAAATAATGAAATGACTCCTAATGATATGTTGTATGTGTTTTCTAATGTGAATTGTATATGTATTAGTTTGAACATCTCTTTCAGTTTTACTTGGGTAGCTCCTTAGTGAATAGCATACTTTTGAGATCATATTCCCCAGTACCACACAGAGGGGAGGTAAAATTCAGTTGTAACAGCAAAATCACCAATCCATGGAAATGCAATTACTTTAAAATAAATCAACCCAGTAATACATCACCAATGAATATAAGACAATGAATATATAATGAATATAAGATGCTAATTCTAATATGGAATGGGCAAGAAGTTAAGAAGCATTTGGGCATAAATGTGGGAATAGTAAATGAGTGAGATAAAGAAGTCATCGAAAGTACAAAAAAGGAAAGTACACATACACAAATACACATGCATACGCACATCACATCTTACTGTTATTTAAGTCAGTCCAGGATGACTTTTGAACGACCATGGGGAAGAGTAAAAAAAGAACACAGGGTATTTCTAAGGGTTGAAGAATAATTAACCTCAGTACAGCAAGAGTTAAATTAGATATTAAACAAAAGTGTTCATTAGTAGCAACTAGACATGCATTTCACGAAGGAATTCTCAGTCACCCTAATGCATTATAAACTAAAAGGCAGTCTAAATAGTTAAAGCTATTCACGGCATTGTTGAACTAGGCAAAATGACAAAGCAGTCACATAGTTATAGACTTTTAAATGACTTTAAAAGCAAATCCTGGTTTGACTTGAATAACTAGAATCCAACACATTAAAGAGATACTTGCTCCTTGAAGTTTCTTGTGGCATTGTTCTCAAATGACAAAGTCATCAAACCAACTTGGGTGATCCAAAACAGGAGAATCAATAAAAAGTGGGGTGTGGATACACAATAGTAAGTTGTATCATTTTGAGGAAAATGGGTGAATCAAGACAATCGCTGTACACAAATTAAGCTGCTTTCACAAAAATATTTTGCATTTATTGTTTTCAGGTATTACAGTCACACAAATTGTGTATGGATATATAAAAGTGAAAATGATACTGTCTAGGAGATCTAAGGGGGATATGAGGGAAGAGAGACACACAAAAGGGTAAGGAGGAATGCTCTCAGTGTATTTTTAACTTAAAATGTAATGCCCTTAATGTAATTTTTAACTTAAAAATTAACAAAATACTCAAAAGAAGAATTCTACCATTTCTTTTTCATTGAATTCAATCTATTTTCAATTTCAAGAAATGTGTCTTTAAAATGACAGAGAGTGTTAAAGTATCACACAATTATCAAGTTTATGTACCAAATTCTAGAACTGTGCCCAGGGAAATAAAATAAATATTCAAACTATAATTATTGAGTGCATGCAACAATGAAGAGGATGGCTGTGTTGCTAATAATGTGTGTGATGGTTTAGTTGTTATGTTCATGTTTTGGATATATAGTTATTTACCTAATTAGGCCAAGTTCAGTACTGACTTGTGTGGCTTAAGAGATGAGAAACTTCTGTGCTCTCACTCCTCTATCTCCCTTCTTGTCCACGTTTCTTCTTTCCTCCATTCTTATGTCCTCAGCTCATCACTAATTTTTTTTTACTTCCTATTTTTAAACTTCAATTTAATTTCTTTCACATAGCTACTAAGTAGACAAAAAAGGAAAAGAAAGTAATGGAAGAATAGGATAAACAAAGGAAAATATTGTAAGAACTGTTTACTTTTCAACAGTGGTCAACTCAATCATGACACACATTTCAAACCTATTATTTTGCAGTTATTCTCCTGAGAGCCCCTTTAACATCCTTGTTCCTCAGGCTGTAAATGATAGGATTAAGCATGGGGGTCACCGCTGAATAAAACACTGAAATCATTTTATCCTTTTCATTCATTATCTTGGAGTTTGGTCTCATGTAGGCAAATATTCCTGAGCCATAGAAGAGGACAACAACAAGCAGATGGGAACCACAGGTGGAGAAGACCTTTAGCCTCCCCTCCCCAGACTGCATCTGGATCACAGTGGAGACGATGTTCCAGTAGGAGATGAGGATGAGGGAGACAGGAGCTAGGAGGATTATCACACCCATTGCAAAGATGGTCATTTCTGTGCTGTAGGTGTCTGCTGAAGCCAGCTTCAGGAGGGCAGGAGGTTCACAGAAAAAGTGGTTAATGACATTGCTTCCTCGGTAAGGGAGACGCAAAGTAAAGGTGGCATCTATCAGGGACACAAATGCACCACTGGCCCAGGACCCTGCAGCCAGCTGGACACATACCCAGTGTGTCATGATGGTGGAGTAGTGCAGAGGCTTACAGACAGCAACGTATCGGTCATAGGACATCACTGCCAGGAGTGCACACTCTGTACACCCAACCAGAAGTAGCACGACAATCTGTGTTGCGCATCCAGCAAAAGAAATGGTCTTTTTCTTCACCAGAAAGTGGACGAGCACCTGAGGAACTGTGGTGGTAGAAAAGCAGAGATCCGCAAAGGACAGGTTCCTAAGGAAGAAGTACATGGGAGTGTGGAGTCTGGGGTCTGAGTGGATGAGTATGATGATCAGCAGATTTCCCAGCACAGTGAGCAGGTAGATGAGGAGAAAGAGGAAGAAGAGCAGGGCTTGGGTCTGTGGGTCCTGTGAGAGGCCCAGGAAGATGAATTCTGTCACTGAGGTTCTGTTGTGTTCACCCATGTATTTGTCTCGCTGCAGAGCGTCAAGGGAGGAAACACACACACACACTTTGTGTCAGAACATCTGAGCAACTTATAGTTTATCAATCATAAAAATGAGCTATTGATTTTTTCTCTTCATAGTTTCCATATTTCAAAAGATTGAATTATTTTTCTTGTAGTTCTAATGATTGAAAGCCAATGTTAATTTTCTCTTTACATAAAGATTTTAGCAGTATTAGTCAGAAAGGATCATTTTGAATGTGATACATGAGCAAACCTCATCTAGTTCACTAAAGACATTGGGAGAAATCTGTGGTTCTGCTCACAGTATGCCTTTCCTTTATGTATATTTGGGAAGCAAGCAAGTTCATATGAATTTAACTAGCTATATTTTATTCTACAAATTCTATAACATTTAATGTGCCTGCTTATTAATTTAATCTACCAGATAATTCTGAAGAACCGTTTTGTCAATATTAAAAAGTAAGACAAATGGAATAGTATTCTCTGATCCTGATGTTTGCCAAAATTTATTTTCTTTAAAATAAAGAAATTATTACTTAAATTATTTCCTCCTTGGCTCTGTCACTCAGTAGTATAATACAAACTTTCAGCAGTCTGTCTTTTCTTTCCACAGGATCTTTAAGTATTAATGTCAACAGTTAAAATCTGCTGGCATGACCTATTGTACATTATTATTAACGGTTTCATTATATTCACTTTTAATTATTTTAAGTCTGTGTGAAATAGTTTCTATTGGTGTATTAAAGAAGATATGAAAGGGCTGTCTAGAATAATAAAAAAGTCAGTGGTCTTATCCAGCTGTGAGACCTTTGAACTGCAATGCCAACTTGCCAGGTCAGCTGTGCCCACTGATGTAACAGTCGCATGACTCTTGTGGAGGTTAACAACTGTTCTCTGGGTTTCAGGGCTATCCGCAGGAGAAAATACATGCCTGGTACTATAAACCCTGTCAAAACGCTGTGCATATGAAAGTCATTGGCCACACAGGAAAATTTCTAGCTATGGTGTCTGACTGCCTACTTAATATTTGTGTTTATACTCATAGACAGATGTTAGTCTCAGCCTCGGTCAGAGAGGCTTTTCGGTGCTGTGAATTGTGGTGAATACTGACTAGTACCAATCAAATTGCTGTGAAATAGTGACTTTTGAGTGCTAAGCATAACATACACATTCCTTTGTGTAAGGTTCAGGGAATAGAGATTTTGGGGAAGAAGAAAAAGGAGAGGGATAAATAGATAAAGTGGAGGAGGAGAATAAAAAGAAGAATAATATAAGAACTGGGATATAGAAAATGGCTATGAGATGCTATAGCCAAAGAATAGAACCACGTTTGTCAACATGATCTCAACAGCTTCAGTTTTCTGAACAGGACAGATAGAAGGCTGTCTTTATTATGTATTGGGGGGGGGGGCTGTTAAAACATCCTAACACTCCTTGCTGAGCTGTTGGCAGCTAATAGACTTTAGAAGACAGACATTCATTGTCTTAGTTTGTATAACCAGTAGTCACCTCAGTATGATATAATGAAAAGTTGTAAATCTGTGGCCTAGGTTTATCTGTACCTCACTGTGTAGTCAAGGCTGCCTTCAGCATGTGATCCTGCTGCCTTGGCCTCCAGAGTAGAAGAATTATAAACACATGCCGTCTGGTCTGCCTCAGTAACATTATGCTGTGTACCTTAAATATGCATAATAAAAAATCTAAAATTTTAAATTTTAGAAAATATTTGCAAATATGCTCAAGAGAAGTTTGCATTATTCCTAATTGATGATGATTTCTTAAAATTAGTAATGAATACACAGAATCCCCCTAAAAAGTATATAAAAGATTAACTCCCTGTTTTCAAAATAGATAAAGCCACATATAAAGCCTGAGTCAAAATATATTTACTAAACCAATCAAAAATCAGATATGATATTTTGCCTTCTGAGTAAAAATTTAGATGATTCAATTTCCTACTGTGATGATACAGCAAAATAAGGACAGAATAGTACATGAAAAACAATCATTTCCACTTTGCATATGCCACATCACCTACATATTTACATGGTTTGTAAATAGATCTGTTTGTGTATGTGTGCATTCATAATTTACATTTATTTTGCAGGCATTTTTCCAATGACCATGAACAGCCAGCTGTTAGAACCAGGAAAGCAGTGTAATTTACTGACTAGGATTGGGTCTCTACAACTCAACTTGTGTTCAGAGTCTGGCTTGTATGTGCTTTCTGCTCATCCAGAGGACATGAGCTCAATCTCCCGCACACTCATTGTCAGCCCACAAATCGGTAGTCTCATACATGTGACATACATAAACACATTAAAAACTTACATACACATGCATACAAGTAAGTAAGCGAATAAGTAAATAAATAATTCTTTCAATCCTGGTTCATCTAGTTGACGGATTGCTAAAAGCAAGTTACTTAGCTTGCTTTGCATAGTTTTGCTCAGCTGTAAAATGGTACCACAAATTATTCTTACCTAACAGTGTTGATATAAAGATTCATGAAATGTAAGATATTTAAAAAAAATTTGGGACAACATAAAAACATGAAAAAATACTTGGTAGAGGTCATTGAGGGTGGTTCGCTGTATTTCACTTAGGATAGTGATTATTTTTTTCAGCTGTTTTCCCGCTTTGTATCTTTTTGTTTATCCTTTGAAAGTGGAAGCAAGTTAATAGAAAAATTATAAGTTATGGTTAGTTAATAAGGGGCAACTGAAAACCTCAATGTACCTGTAATGAGAAGCAAAGTGTCAGACTTAACCAGTGTTTTTTCAACTCTGAGTTATTAAGAGAGATTTTAGGCTTACACACTCAGAAAGACCACAAAATCAAATGGTAAGAACCTAGAAGTGAGATTTCAGTGTATTTATACGTTTGAATTACTTGATCATTTGATTTACTCATTTGAATGTGATTAAAAAATCAACTGCTAAAATCTTCCTTTGTTATTGCAATTCAAAAGAAAAATTAACCATACCATAAAGTTCTGAAATCAGAAGCTTTCCTCCAAAGTTGAAACTAAAAGCTCAAATAACCATATTAACAGTACTCAGAAATTATTATTGTGCTACAGCAAAAGAGTTTGTGTGCAAGGCTGGTCAGTCCACAGGGAACAGCTGCTTAACAGTGCTGACTCCTGGGAAGTGGGATTCTAGGGAAAGAGGGAAAATGGGAGAGGAGAGACTCTATTTTATGCTTTTGTGTATTACTTGATTTAATTTACAATTTAGCTTATAATTGTTATCTAAAAAAGTAGAAATCTTTGAAATTAGTGAATATATTCAATAAAGCATGAATGCTTTAGAATGCCAACAGTACAAACTCAGAAAATAAACAAAGTACTGCAAAATCAGAGATATCTTGGGTTTGGTTAGCTATGAGATCAGAAAAGACTGTTTAAATGTTTATCAGTCATAAAAGTAACACTTTTTGTAACATAAAAGTAACAATAAGCCAGAAAACTAACATCAGTAGCTATTCTGAGTAAAATGATTGGTTTGGTAATGAAGATGTGTGTCAGTATAAATTACAGAGCAAGCATTCAGAGGCATTTAGAGTGTGTGTCCACCCACTGCGATATGCACATGCATATAAACAACCCTAAGTGTTTAAAAGTAGCTTACTTAATTATTCTTTAGTTCTTGGCTTACAAAAATTCCCACAGTGAAAACCACTACATTTCCTTTTCTTTCTATATGAGCCTATGCTAAAAACACCCACCACTTCTCCAATTCTTTAGACTTTGCAGATGCATTATATACTCTTTGATCTTTTTCGTATGCAGTTAGACTCAATGTAAGTGCTTTCTAAAGTTTTCTGAACAATCAATAAGTTAGATTTGACCATTATTTTTGCATCGTCTATAAAAACAACACACACACTTCTTACATAGAGTATTAAGATTGAGTCTGTTTGCATGATCCTAGGCTGCACTGCTCTTTTAGGATTCTGAAATATATATCATTTATTTATACAATTTGTATTTCAGGATACCCTAGCACATGCTCATGGGTTAATAAAAATGGTTTGAGTGAATATATGAAGAAACTGATGTAAGTAATATCCATTAACTCACTGATACAAAGAGAACAGTGTTTAAGAAAAGGAGTCACAGGACATACCGAGACCTGGACATCTGAGTAGGAGGATGGAAAAGTCTTGATTTTTAGACTCCCAAATTGTTCCAGTTACACAGAGCTTATAGACTATCTGCCATATCTCAAGGAAGAATGGGAGTTTAGTTTTCCCAAGGAAAGGTACAGTATGGTAACCTGTGTACCAGCATCATTAGACATACAGCCTTCTGTGATCATCATGGAATCCGGATCTTATTAGTTACCTGCTGTTTCTGTAGGACCAGAGTCTTGGATACACATCCTTGTCTCCTATTAATGACCAAATTGACATAGTTTAAAAAAAGGGTGTAGATGTGCACTGAGTCAAAGAAGCAGAAGATTACTTAAGAGCTTAGCCTGCAAAACCATGGAGAGGAAGTGGCTATCCACAGCCTTTGTAGTCGCTCTGGAACATTTAACCAAAACTTAACTGAAACCACTAAGCCCCAGAAAAGGGTTTATGAAGGTTATCCATTCTCTCTAGAGACTCCTGGAAGCCAGAGTACACTGTAAAGGAAAAGACACTGACTGTGTGAAAAGAATCATGGTTCAGACTGATTGGAAAGAGAAATCACCCCTTAGCCTTTCCCCCACTTTTACCTGAAGCACTGGTAGCTGTGATAGATGAAAACACAGGGCAGTGAACCCAGTGATGGAGAGGGTGAAAAAGAAGGAAAGTGTGGGTCCTGTTGTCTGATTGTCCTTATCCTAATAAGCGATCTCCATTGGCATCTCCTGAATATGCTGAGACTGAAGCATCATCAGGGCTGTGAGTCCTACTCTATCCTGATACCAGGAGCGCTGATGTGTGACAGAATCCAATCCCAAATGTTCTGAAAAGTGACCAGCCTTGGTCTGGAAAATTTTCCTTTAGGAAGTCTTCAAACCTGAGGCGCTAAGCACTGTCCTAAGATGGTTACTCTCTGGAGTAATGGCAATGATTAACTTTCAAAAAAATATTCCACAGTAAGGGAACCCGTTGGTATTAAAAACTATAATCTCTAAACCTTAGTCTCATCTGTTGCCAGGTACTACACCAATGCATATTAAGGTACTCTGTGGATATCTGAAGTTTTTAGGAGTGCACTGATGAATTTGAGAGGATTTTCAATTTTGATAGTGCAAAATTTAGTTGATAAAAGTGTATTCACCCCTCATTATTGATCTCTCTGTGGAGCAATTACCCTGGGATCTCTACATATATAATAATCAACGAATATTCTAATAACATTGCAATTTACTTGTATTTGTATATAATCAATGAACACATTCTCTTACATTTTTAAATCTTTCAGTAATTGTTTGTAAAATCTAACATATCTTCACTTGTTCAGGACAGACATAAAAATGAAGGTCAATTAGGTAGTTCTACTGAGGGTGCTGAATATGTGGGCAGGAGAAGCAGACTGAACCCTTTGACTTCTAGACATGTCTCCCAAACTACTAACTGCCAGAGGATTTCAGCCTCCGTCTGTCCTTGTGCTCAAGACACTCCAGTTACTTTCTGCTCATATGGGAAAGCCATACTGGAGGCACATAGTACACAACCAGATGTTGTGACTGTTTGAATGGAGTCTTAATATCACTGCTCAAACAGATTAGAATAGGAGCCAAGTCATTGTACAACACATACCCAAGTAAACAAATCCATCAGAGTGCCTGTTGCTTACCCATCTAGCTTTTTAGTCTCCTACACCAGGCATGCTTCTACAGGTTAATTGGACAGACTGTGTAGATTTTACCTTACACACAACCTGTATGCTTAGTCACTTCACCACCTCCTCTCTTCTCCATTACTATACTCCCTACTCAGACCACAATCTCTAAGCTTCAGCTTGGCCTCACTGATTGATTTTTTTTTTTAAAATTTCCAATTGTGTCCTCTTATAATTTTTCTGTACAATATAGAAAATGATTTGTTAAACATTTAAGTATACATTTGAACTCAAGAATAAAATTCACCTCCTATTTTTACATGTATGGTTTCAAAGTCAACAGTGGTTTCCATTTTTGGGGAGGTTTTCATTGGCAAACTTCTTTCACTTGTTTACAACATTTTTGGTACCATCTATTTGTTTATTTTTCCTCTTATTTACTGTGTCTTTAATTTAAGCCATAATTGCCAAAACACAGACAAGCCAGTGTAAGTTTTGAATAACCAGTAGACAACACTATACTGAAATCTAGTTTCACTTATTCATAATACATTTATGACATTTCTAGTGTTGGATCAATCTATTTTAAATCTCATGCCTGTGGACTCATGCTTTCATAAAAAGTACATGTATATTCCTCAAATATAAAGCAAAAGTGAAAAAAGTAGAAAGGGTGAAAAAGTAAATACCACATTTTAAAACTATTATATTTATCAAATAAAACAGTTCTAGTAGGTTGATGTAGTAGACATTTCTATATATGTTTAGTTATTTGAATGGAATAAGCTGATTTGAGAAACGTTCCAGGCCTCAGACCATGGTGAGAACAGGGCAATTTACAGCACTGCTATACTTCTGTTGCTTTGCTTTTCTCATTTTGCTTTCTGGTCTACACTGATCCAGCACTCATCAATTCTGGTCATAGAAGAGAAAATCAATGGGACATAGCTATGCATACTTGTTATCCCAGCACTCAGGAATTTGAAATAGGGAGCTTGTAAGTTTGAAGACAGAATATACTTTGTAGAAAGACTTTGTGTCAATAAAATTTCACAAACCAATACCAAGCAAACATTAAAATAAAAAACCTCACTTTTGAAAATTACAATATAGACAATTGATTTTTATATTTTTTGCATTTTTTATAAACTATATCCTGATCAGGATTTTCACCTCCCCTAACTTCTCCTAGTCTTCCCCACTTGTCCACTTCCCCATTTCCACATTCATTCTCTCTTTCACTTTGAAAAAAGTAGACAAACATAAACAAGCAAACCAATAAAAACAAACCGACACACTGTCTCATGTGCCTGTGAATTCACCTGCAAATGAGCCTTGCTGATCACCTCAGATTATCCCTCGACTGTGACACACAATAAACACTTCACACACTCTGACAACTGTGGAACAAGCATTGCTTTGCTCTTGGTATTTTCACAATAAAGTTTGTCACTTAGGATACAAAATAATGAGTGCCATTATAACATTTTCATTGCACTTCATTTAAGTTTATCATTAAATCTCCCCATCTGTTCACCTCCCTCTCTTACTGATCTTTTCCAACTCAATAGTCCCCTTTCAATTATACGCACACATGCACACCTCACGCACATGAACACACACACACACAAATATTTTTGCACAAGAAAGGAAATATGCAGCATTTTTTTATCTTTTGCCTTTAGTTTGTTTCTCTAACACATTTCATTTCATTGCTGATATTTTACCTTCTGATATGTCATATTATCAAATGTTCAGGTCATTTGATATAGGTTCTACATAAAACTGAATACATCCAATATTTTTCTCAGTCAGTCTTATTTCACTTAACACATAATCTCAAGTTTTATGCATTTCATTAAAATGGTATAATTTAATCATTGTTTACTACTCAGTAAAATTCCACTATGTTTATATGAAATATTTTTTCACCTGTTCATCTTTTGTCTATCTCCTCTTCTAGGCTATTTTGTATGCATTTTATATTTGGTACCCTGATTTTCAGTCAGAACTTCATAAGTGTGTTCATGGATATGTCCTTTAGCTTGGGTGAGTCTATCGGTCCTGATTCCACTATGTTTTCTATTCATTCACGGAAGCCATGTTATTTGCAGAATTTCTGCTTGGTTTTCAAATTCTCAATGGTCTTCTTGGCTTTCCTGACTTGTTGTCGACTTCCCATTTCTGTTGGTATTTCACATCAGTTTTGTTAAGTGCTTCCTTTTCTTTATGATTTTCCTCCTCAATCATGGGCCAATTCCATATTTCATTCACATGCTAGTTTTTAACCTCTTTCATATTATCCATAGTTTATTTTAAGAGGGTTTCATGTTTTTATAAAGGGTTTTATTTGGCTTACATTTCCCCATCACAATCCATCATGGAAGGAAGTTAGAACAGGAATTCAATCAGGAACCTGGGACAGAAATTGAAGAAGACACCATGGAAGAATGCACTTAATGGCTTGCTCCCCATGGTTTACTCTGTTAACTTTTCTTCAGTGGCTTAAACAAATTAAACTTTATTTTGCTCACCTTAGAAGAACACCCCAGAGATAGGTTATTGTAGCATTAGTTCAATAATGCAGAGATACCTCCAGGGACTTAAGCTCTTTTACCGTATTAAATCTTATTTACAAGATGGCTACTTCAGACTAGGCAATGTCCTACTTTATTTTTTCTTTTTTATTAGAAAATTTTACTTTTAATCTTGCATACCAACCCCAGTTCCCACTCCCTCCCCTTCTCTAACCTCCCACTTCCTGCCTTCCCATTTTCCATCCACTCCATAAGTTACTTTTAGTACTAAACTTTTGAACTTTATTTAACCTTTATCTAGCATCTTTGCACATTCTGGCATCTATGAGTTTATTAGTTGAGGAGTGAAAACAGTCTTTTGAAGGAGTCACAGTGCTTTTTCATGTTTATCTTTTGGTTTGGATATGTCTGCTAGTTTTATATTGGTACTTTCTTAGTGGCTTACACTGTTTTGAAATACAGCTAATAGACTGTTGCCACCCTAGACAAGAAGATTAAGAAGTTAAGGAGATCTCTGACTTACACATAGGACAAGAAGGTGAATCATGGTGCTACCAGAGAAGTAAAGGGCGATGGTAGCACAAGCCTTTAATCCCAGCACTTAGGAGGCAGGAGTAGGCGAAGTAGGCAGATCTCTGTGAGTTCAAGGTCAGCCTCGTCTACAAGAGCTAGTTTCAGAAGAGATTCCAAAGCTACAGAGGAGTGTCTCAAACCCCCCCAAAAGAAAATTTTTGAATGAAAAATTAAGGTAATATTTTGAGTATTGCAATCCAGTAGTGATTACCCACATTGTTTTTGGATCTTGCCTTTACATGTCACACATTAGTGTTTGTGGGAAAATGTTTCTTGGGGTTTCCATTTTCCCCAATCTTTTTTTCCCCAATTTTTCCAATTGTCTTATTTATTTCTACACATTTTGTTTCCTATGGGACTTCTTCTCTGATTTTGCCTTGGAAATTATAGTTGTTTATTACAATAATATTTCATGTAGAACTAACCTACTTGTTCTTTTTCCTGTGTTTCTTAATTTGATCAAGGAGGTTTTCATTTATCTTCTCATCTAGAGGGCTACTTTTTAAATAACTTTGGTCATAAATCCAGGTTTTTTAGTTAGTTTTAAATGTGCAGGCAGGAGAGAGAGAGAGAGAGAGAGAGAGAGAGAGAGAGAGAGAGAGAGAGAGAGAGAGAGACTGGGCTAGGTGTGGGCTTTTGAAGCCTCAAAGCCCACTCTTAGTGACACACCTCCAACAATGCCAAACTTCCTAATCCTTCCAAATTAGTTCCACCCCCTCAGTAATTAAGCATTAAAATATATGAGCCTTTGGGAGCCATTCTCATAAAACCACCACACTATCTCAAAAAATGTTTCCTGACAAAGAAAGTGACATGTGGCTGTTGGCAATTGAACCCAGATCCTATGGAAAAGGAGCCTGATGGAGGAGGGTCATCTGTCTATGTGTTACTTTCATTGGTTAATAAAGAAACTTCCTTGGCCCTTTGCTAGGACAGAAAATTAGGTAGGCGGAATAAACAGAACAGGATGTTGGGAGGAAGGCAGTGAGGCAGACGCCATGCCTCTCCTCTCTGACACAGGAGGTTAAGATCTTTCCAGGTAAGCCATCACCTCATGGTGCTACACAGATTACTAAATATGGGTTAAAGCAAGATGTGAAAATTAGCCAATAAGAGGCTAATTGAAACCAATGAGACAAGCAGTGTTTAAATGAATACAATTTTTGTGTAATTATTTTGGGTAAAGCTAGCTGGTGGCTGGGAGCTGGGAGGCCGGAAGTGGCTTGGCATTCCTTCTACAGGAGCCAGTCCTCTAAACTCCCAGGTTATTTTAAAAATATAAGTAGTCTCTGAATCTGTAAGCAAGACCCCCATTAAATATTTTCTTCTATAAGTTAGTTATGGTGTCTTATGACAGCAATAGATAGATAGAATCTTATACTGTAGCTCAGGCTGGCTGTCAACTCATGGCAATTCTCCTGTCTCAGCCTCTCAAGTACAGGATTGCATATTGTAACACCATGCCTTATTGTAGAAAACTATTAAAATTCCAATCTTTTTGTTAACTGTGAATGTTTAACTGTTCATATGCTTTTTGTTTTTGTAAATTTTATTAATTAATCAATCCATTTCTTCTAAAAAATGTGAGTGGACACTAACATTGTCCAGACTGTTGGTTCAGCACAGAAGCTTGTGTGTTGACTGGTTCACATTCTAATCTCTTCTAGGGAATCTAGTGAATACACCATCTAAGACTAAGGACATCTTGCTTTGTACCATGTTCCTGTGGCATGATTTTCCCATATGACTATAAGAATATTGGGACATTTTAAGCACAAAAACAGAAAATGGATAGTAAGAATCCTCTGAAATTTCATAATTTGGGGGAATTATCCAGGAACTGAACAATTCACAATCTATCCCTAGTTAGTACATAGTTATTATCTACAGATTCACCAAATATAAATCAAAAATGATTTTTGAATATACATATGTGGATTTGAAGATTATTTTAGGTACTAACAGTGGTTATTAGAATACTTAAAGAGGAAGGAAAGTATGCATAAATTATGAATAAATATTAGAAATTAGAACAGAAATGGGAACTTCAGTGTTCTGATATGTGAAAACACAGTGGAGCAAATTCCCTCAGATACCAAGACAGGAATACAATTCTATCAGCCACATTTTATGGTACTATCAACTCCTGAATGCTCTACTATAAGACTACAAAGACTTGAGATCCCAGGGTAACTTGGTTTCTGATCAGATGAGAGTCAAATATTTTAGTTACTGAGAAGAATTTTGAATTCCACTGGGAACTCTTCTTATGGAATTATTTTCAGAAAGTAAACAGCCCAAATGCTCCAGGGAATAGTCTGGAAAGAACAACTCTTAGGCCCTCTGGATTGAAGACTTCCTGGAAGAACCTCCTCCAGGCTGGTAGTTGAATTTGTGATTGATATCTTCACAAATAGCATCCTTGCTTTAGGACAGAGTAAGTCTCACAGCACAGATGATGTCCCAGTCTCACTATATGTGGGAAACAGCAATGGAGGATACTTCCTAGGATAAGGAAGCAGGCTGCAGAAAACACACTCTGTTTGTCACTCTCCATCCATCACTGGTCTCACTGTGCTGTGTTCACAGTTGCCAGTGCTTCAGGTGAGGTTAGGGAAGATGGTGAGGGAGGTTACTCCTTCCCATGAGTCTGATTCTTCATTTCCTTCCCATAGGAAGAGTCTTTATCCTCTGCCCTTCTTGAGTTTTACTTCTGATCTCCCATATTCTTCTCTATCTCTTCTTCTGTCGATGTGTCCACTTTGATGTTCCTTTCTCACTTTCTTTTGCAAGATGAATTTGAATCAGACATGTCCAGTATTCAGCCTGAGATGCCTACACTGGAAAAACATGTGAGAAATGAGTTAGTACACACCTTCCCCTTTTTCCAAATATAGTTTTTAAGTGTATTAATGTAAATGTGCTAGCATTAGACTTTTTATTATTTCAGTAATCTGATTTTTATTAAACCAGTAGTACTTGTCAGACAATTTTGAAATACAATTGATAGAAATAAACGTATGCCCAAAGAATGTAGAAGTAGCAACCCATTATAAGATCATGGAAGACTATATTGGATAGTCTTAAAATAGCCTTTGAGATGTATGTGCAAATGTTTTATTGATTTTGTGAAAATAATAGCCAACCTGCCTGTGCACTGAGTAGAAAACTTCAGAAAGCAGTTATATTAAGGCTGACTGTAAAGAAAAATGCCTATGGGGCAAGAACCCTCCCATTAAAGACTTTGAATCCCAGTTTTGATGACTAAGAGTATTTTTGTGTGAGATAGAGAGTGAGGGAGGGTTAAACATTTATGACGTGTCTACTTTCTAAAGTCATGATACTCACAAACTGAGAAACAATTGGAGATGACATGAGGTAGAGAAGAGATGTAGGTGAAGATGTTCATGTGTGTTCACCTTTCTTCATACATGGAGTTTGTTCTTGAGAGCTCCTATTTATCATGTTGGCCACAGGTGATGATAATCTAACTGGGCTAGAATATATATGCTAAGTCTTCTTGTATTATCTGCATGCTAAGTCTTCTTATAGTATATTGTTCAATCTCATATATACAATCAAAATGTGTAGTAGTATCAATAGGATTTTATTGTGTTTTTCTACCCAATCATGATGGTGATAACATGATACAGAAACATCAGTCAAAAATTTAAAGACATTTTATTTGATGATGATAAGGGTGAAGATGTTTTAGATGACAAAAACAAAGGCACACACATAGGATTCCAACAATACAAGACAAGAGAGGTTTTAAGAATTATTTGCACTCAGATGTACCATATGGGATAGAAAATGAAAAGGCTATAGGAAGAGATGAGAGTTTTGCTTTCATAATAGATGATCACAATACATTATATTTAGGGGGTAAATGAGATGAAGTTTTAAGAACTTAATGATATGCGTCATAGAAAACATCATGAGAGAATGCTGAATGTGTACTTGATGAATTCAAAAATTAAAACACAGATAAATATTCAGGAATAAAAGGATCATATAACATATTCAGCCTTACCCTTTCTCTCGGGCAGAAATTATTTTCTGACATTGTGGTTTAAAAAACAATATTTTTCTGCTTTACTACATCAATTATAGAATTTGCTAGTGTTTTACATAATATAATATATGACTGATTTCTAGAACTTTTCAATTTATAAATCTGAAATGCTACCGATTGGTCAAAATTACACTCTTCTTCCTTTCTGTATGCCCTGGTTTCTGTGAGTATAACCATTTCAGAAAGAACCAATGAGAGAATCACAGCATTTGTCTTTTGTGACTGATCTGTTTTGGTTAGTACAGTAGATTGTTAAAGCTCTTCTATAAATAACACTGACAGGAAAGCCTCATTTTATAGCTAAACAAAACAAACAGAACATATTTCTGTTATTGTAAGCTAGGCTTGCTTCCGTGATTTGACCATTGTAACTTCTGCTATTGTCCTTTTTCTTCTTTAGTAATACTTAAATGAAGTAATAATTTCCACAACAAACAGCCCTATGCTACTGACTAGAAAAGACCTGCTTTTTTTTCCTTCAAAAAAATTAAGAAGCCTTTAAATGAAGCAAAGAAAATGACTTTATGTCATTAAATCTACTTTAATTCACTATTATACTCTTCAGGCCTGTTCAGTCTAAATACATCCAAGCAGTCACAACAAAGACACTCTTCATATCCTGTTGTCCTGTGGCCCTGACAGACTAACTGCTCTTGTAGGAAGCTACTTGCTGCTATTGGAATACATGATGAAGTGGTACAGGATGAGGCTCAAGAGACAGCCCTGTGTTATTTCATTCCAAATGCCTTGACACCACTTAACCTATAATAGAAAAAGCCTTTCAGGTTCCCTTTCTTTAATAAGAGATCAGAATGATAGCCACTTACTCTAATACTTGCCTATGTCTGTGACCTGCATAATGTCACATGTACTAGTAACATTTCATTCTTGCTTGATTTTCTTTCTCCTTCATCTCATTTAAAATTTATCAATACCTATAAGATTTTTATAAAAAGCTTATAAATAATGACCAAAGAGTCAGTAGAATTAAAATGACTTTAATGATAAATTATAAAATTCATACAAATAATTATTTCACTAGTAGAATTAAAAAAGAGGTAGATGTGTGAAATTTAGTAATAAATGTGGTAAAGTAATATATATATATATTATCTAAAAGAAATAAAATTGATACAATGAACACATAATTGGACAATTCCAATAAATTATACCAGAAAAAATAGAAGCTTCTTTGTCATATTTTTAAATATCAGCTAAAATAATTTAACAGTACTCAATACTTTTCCAAAAAACAATATTTTTGAATATTTTACTAGAGAACCAATAAAAAGAATACAAATTTATATTTTTCTATCAATATGGGGGTCATGATGCTGAGATGCCTGCTTGTATGTACGTTACTGTTTACTTTGCTGCCATACACAGAGGAGGTGCAGGTACAGTAGGCCTATTGTGTCATTCTGACACTTAGAACATACAAAACTCCTTTGCTGTTCAGGGAAGAATTGGAATATAGTCTTAATAGAATTTAAGATATGATTACAAAACCAGCAAAGCAAAATTTCCCAAAACATCTCATAGTGTGAAAATGTAATCAAGTAAATGACTGTTATTGTCAAGAGGGGTCTAGGGAATAGCTTGCTTGCATCCTTCACCAAGACCTCAGTATTTTTAGAACTCCTGTCAAGAAACGGGTTGAGATCAGAGTTGGTTCTTGGAGACTGCCCGTCTACCCCAGCCAATAGCAACAAGTGCTGGAGATGGGGTCTATTACCAGAAGAGGTCCAGCTGCCAGAATAGAAGCCTGAGAATCACTGAGGCTCTTCCTCCAGATCTGCAGTTCAGAATTACAGATCTCTAATGTCCTCAGTTTGAGCTCCTGTCTTCTGTGCTTCCTCTCCTCTAGAACAAAGTCATCCCAGATGTCATCATAAGGAGAATGTTGCTGTGGAGAACAAGGAGAATGATGCTGAAGGAAACAACACAACCTCAATCCCAGAAACCTTGAATCTATCCCGAGAGAAGGCCAAATACTAAATTTAACCAACAGGATATTTTGGAAAGGATGTTCTCCCCATCTTCTGTAGAATCCTTAATGTTAGAAATCTTTGCTGTGTATAAAGGTACCAGTTTGAGTTTTAAAATCCTCCCAAGAAAGTAAATGGATATTTTTTGAAAACTATTCAGATTTTCCACCAACTAGTATCTCACTGCTTTTTGAATACCAAGTCATATTCATAGTGGTGTTTTCTTCCTCTTTTATTTTTGTCATGATCTCTTCTCAGTGAAGCACTGGAAATTTAGGGTATTGCGTACAAAACAACACAGAGCATCAGCAGTGTACAACTGACTACTCTGACAAGTGGGAGGTGGCCAGAGCTGGTGAGTACTGAAGTTGATTTATGTGGGTTCTGTAGGAACCAGTACAACAGTGTAGAGAACAATACACTTTGCCTGGGAATAGAAGAAAGAGAGACCTATTGCAATTGACAGCGCATTTCCATCTCACCAGACGAACAGACAGTGGTTCTTTCCATATGCACATGGGGTATGGGCATATTAACCTGTGCTTCTCCTTGTCAAACGATTTTCCAAATGTAAAGAGATAACATATTTAGAAAAGAATTAGCTATATATTCAAAATTGTTAATTATGCTTTAAATATGGCTAGCTGTGCTTGGGATATTTGAAAGCACATGTATGCTAATGATAGTATTGAGGAGGGATTCATTAATTTATGCATTCATTTATTCCTTCACTCATCTAGTTAAAATTTTGAATATTTACTTCCTTCCTATAGAGATGCAGCTATAAGGAATGTTAGGATTAAGAAGGTAATGTTACTACCCAAAAGCCTTAGAGTCAGATGAGAGTCAGATATTTCTGTACATATCATCAATAATACCTATTGAGTGCACATATTAACACCAAATTTATACATAGGGATAGGCATAATTCATTGCATAAAACTTCACCATAATAAAACATGGTAAATTCTCTTACTAAAATTATTAAAAAGTGGGTTCAGCATTGAAGCTCTCATTGATATCCTTAAGCATTTTTGACTTAAAACAAGATTCTTCTTAAAGATTTAAACTATAATAAGAAATTTTACCTTATAGATCAAATTATGTGCTCAAAACTGCACACAAATATTGAAGCAAATATTTTCTCAAATCCATGGTTATATTATTGTAAAAGATAGTATTTTCATTTACATTTCAATTAAGAAATATGAATGGCAATCTACTCACAATATTTGATAACCAAAGAAAATTGTAAATGACAATTCAAAGAGCATATGTCACTGATCCTCCTGTCCTCTCGAAGTAAATTGAGAGTCAAGATCTTTCTTACTTGGACTCATTTCTGTAATGTGCTTTCTGACATGATCTTGCTGGACCATTGCACCCTTCCACAAATTAGACTAGACACAGTTCAGATTCAAACTTAATGGCAATTCTTTAACTAGAGCTAGCCTCTGTGTCCTTGATTAAAGATACACTTAACAATTTATGACATGAATTGGCTCAGATCAATGGTTCTGTTCACATTTCTCCTACTGTACACCTGAACAGAGGGTCATATGCACAAACATAAGCATAAACACAAATATGCTTGTGGTTTCTGACCCATGAAAACATATCTTAATATGTTCTGGCCAGTACAATTGACTTTCTTTTCTGACATCACTATCATTCAAAAGAGCATGGGTGCTTCAGTCATTCCTAGGAACATTCAAGTTTCATGTTCCACCATTTACCTTTCCTTCCCCTTTCTGGTCACGTATCCCTTATCTTATATTCAGCCTTCACATTGTTTGTATTTGCAGATATACACCAAACTGAAGATAGTAGCTGTGCATCCTACCAAACACTACACAAATGCCTTATTTTCTACCAATACACACATCCAGTCTATTACACAGTCTGTCAAATTGCAGCCCAAATCATATCACATTTTCTGAAAATGTCTGTGATTACCTGTGGATTCATGAAAGGCCCTATCATATGTGATACTACATAAGTCTGCTTAGAGCTCTTCCATTTGTATTTACATGCTAACAAGATTATATTCCTGTAATGCCTCCTTCTTTGTACAGAAGATGACAGAGATACCTATGAAGAGAAAATGGAGAAGATGGTCAATTGCACCTGATATTTGATAACATCAAGGCAGAAATAATCACCGTTATTAGTGAACTGGAATGTACCATTAAGAGTTTTTCTTCAAAGACAGGATTCTTTGATTTGAAAAGCCATGTCATATATTTATACCCCTGATTTACACTTTAAATGTTTACCACAATTTTTAATTTTTATGTCATAATAATAACATGTATTGCTCTGAAAATATTTCCTGACATTGTGCACACACCTGTTAAAAAATTACCCCATAGAGGGCAGCACTCTTTCATAAAGCAGTGCTGGCAAGGTATAGATAGTCATGATTTCAATGTACCGAAAAGTCAACTGGATTTAGGAGCAGTAAAGGGATAAAAAAATTGAGCAGACAATGAGGACTACTGAGAACTCAAGAACAATGGCAATGGGTTTTTGATCCTACTGCATGTACTGGCTTTGTGGGAGCCAAGGCAGTTTGGATGCTCACCTTACTAGACCTGGATAAAGGTGGGTGGTCCTTGGACTTCCCACAGGGCAGGGAACCCTGAAAATCCAGCATCTTAAATGTTTTTCTAATCCCCATTTTTTTTCTTCAGAAAACATTTGGAATTTGTTTCTGGATTTGACAACCATAGTCAACATTTCATTGCTCCATGTATGCTAGTTTCTAGGAGTACACCTCCATGGCCAAAGAAAACCATACTTATCTGACTGAGTTCATATTGCTGGGTCTTTCTTCAGATCATCAGACTCAGATCTTGCTGTTCGTGGTATTTCTCATCATCTACTTGCTCACTGTGTTTGGGAATCTGCTCATCATACTCCTTATTCATGTGGACTCTCGACTTCAAACACCAATGTACTTCTTTCTCAAAAACCTGTCATTGAATGATCTCTGTTTCTCTACAACTATTGTTCCCAAGATGCTAGTCCAGTTTTTAGTTGTAGAAAAGACCATTTCTTTTGCTGGGTGCTCAATGCAGATGTTCTTTTTCCTCATAATGGGGTGCACAGAAAGCTCTCTTCTAGCAGTCATGTCTTACGACCGCTACATAGCTGTCTGCAAGCCCCTGCACTACTCTGCCATCATGACACATAGGGTTTGTGTCCTGCTAGTTGTGGGATCCTGGGC
>NW_026068440.1:10217-12646 GCF_014885135.2 Alexandromys fortis | reverse complement strand
CAGACTCAGATCTTGCTGTTCGTGGTATTTCTCATCATCTACTTGCTCACTGTGTTTGGGAATCTGCTCATCATACTCCTTATTCATGTGGACTCTCGACTTCAAACACCAATGTACTTCTTTCTCAAAAACCTGTCATTGAATGATCTCTGTTTCTCTACAACTATTGTTCCCAAGATGCTAGTCCAGTTTTTAGTTGTAGAAAAGACCATTTCTTTTGCTGGGTGCTCAATGCAGATGTTCTTTTTCCTCATAATGGGGTGCACAGAAAGCTCTCTTCTAGCAGTCATGTCTTACGACCGCTACATAGCTGTCTGCAAGCCCCTGCACTACTCTGCCATCATGACACATAGGGTTTGTGTCCTGCTAGTTGTGGGATCCTGGGCCAGTGGGATATTTGTGTCTGTAGTAGACACCACATTTACTTTGTGCTTGTCATATCAGGGACCAAATCTAATCAATCATTACTTTTGTGAGCCTCCTGCACTCTTGAAGCTGGCTTCAGAAGAGACCTACACAGCTGAGATGGTCATTTTTGCAATGGGTGTAGTAATTCTCCTAGGTCCCGTTTCTCTCATCCTGTTCTCCTACTGGAATATTATCTTAACTGTGGTTCAAATACAATCAGGTGAGGGGAGGCTCAAGGTCTTTTCCACCTGCACTTCCCATTTTGTTGTTGTTATCTTCTTCTATGGCTCAACTATATTTACCTACATGCAGCCCAACTCAAAGAAAATGAATGAAGGAGATAAGGTAATCTCAGTGTTTTACTCAGTTGTAACATCTATGATGAATCCATTCATTTATAGCCTAAGGAACAAGGATATGAAGGCAGCATTAAGAAAAGTATTTAAAAGAGAGATAAGATAACAGAATATAGGAGATAATCAGGGCATAAGTCATTCTGAAGTTCATGAACGGTTTAAACATCTTTCATTGTGGACTATCTCTAATCTGAGAGTAAAGTTCACTCATGCTTACCAAGTAATGCTTGTTCCTGCTGTGCTGTGTAGGATTGTTATTTATGTGTGCAGCTCACTTAATGTGTGACAATTTGCCCACTGACATTAAAAAAAAAACAAAATAAAATCAGTTTAAAATACTGAGAAAATTCTATAAACTTCAGATTTTGTGAACCAAACTCTTCCCACCCAGGGCTGTTTGCTGTTACTTTAAACCCCATAGCTTCTTGCCGAACTTATCGTCTCCTACCATTATCCATAATTATCTTTGGAGAATATGGCTTATTTTTTCTATTTCTACTTTTTATTTAAATTTTTAAAATTTTATATACTAGCCCTAGTTTTCCTTCCCTCCCCTTCTCCCATCCTTTAACTCGTCCCACCCTCATCCACTTCTCAGAGGAGGTAATACCTCCCTTAGGGAGTCAAAAATGTCTGGTAAACAATTTGAGGCAGGACCAAGACTTTCCTTTCGTATCAAGGCTGAGCAAGTTATCTCACCATAGGAAATGGGCTCCAAAAACTAGTTCATGCACCAAGGAAATGTCATGGTCCCTCTGTTGCCAACCCCCTACCAACAGGACTTCCTAAAAAAGCCATTGATTTATGCAAGCAAGTTTATTAAGAACTAGAGCATCATCCCTCCTGCAAAACATTGTAGGACGATGTGGCACAAAGATTGGGGAATAATCAACTAATGTGTGATTTGACTTAATATACATTCCATGAGTTGAAACCCATACCTGATACTGCTTGAGTGACCAAGAACCAGATACTTGATAACCCGGAATTCTAGGGTAACCAAATGCAAGTGGTTATTAAAATGTAATGATAAAACAACTTCTAATGATATTCTGCTATACTCACAGAATAGTACTTTGTTCAGCCAAGTTATTATCAGAGAAACTTCCCCCTACAGCATGCAGAGAAAGAGTCTTGAAACACACACATCTAAATGGGATGTCTCCATCAAATATCTCCCCTCAGAGCTCAGGGAACCCAGTGAAAGAGTAGGTGGGAAAATGTAAGAGACAGAAGTGGTGGAGGACACTAGGAGAACAAGGTCCTCTGAATCAACTGAGCAAAACTCACATGAACTTAAAGTGACTGAAGCAGCAAGAACAGGGCCTCTATGGTCCCTTTGTCCTTTGCATAAACGTTATAGTTTTAAGCCTAATATTTTTTTTCTTCAAATTTGTTTATTCTTAGAAAATCAACTGTGGCAATTAAAAGTAAGCGCTGCACCTGAACATGCCGGTATTTATCTCGTTCCAAGGTCCTGTGATGACCTGAATGTACAGCAACCCCCAAATTGTTCTTTTTTTAAATTTTTTTTTAATTTATATATTTATTTATTAATGATTTCTGTCTCTTCCCCACCGCCGCCTCCCATTTCCCTTCCTCCCCCAATCAAGTCCCCCTCCCTCGTCAGCCCAAAGACCAATCAGGGTTCCCTGCCCTGTGGGA
>NW_026068440.1:0-5867 GCF_014885135.2 Alexandromys fortis | reverse complement strand
CTTAGCCTGTGCCTTTTTATAGGTGAATTGAGACCATTAATATTAAGTGATATTAATGACCAGTGGTTGTTTACTCCGGTTATTCTTATTGGTTTTGGCAGTAGAGTTTGTGTGTGTCCCTTCTTTGAGTTGTGCTCATGAAGGTTCGCTAGATGCCTGCGTTATTCTAGTCACTGTTGGCAATGTTGGTTTCCCTGGGTTGCGATTTTCCTTCTATTACTTTCTGTAGCGCTGGATTTGTGGCTACATATTGTTTAAACTTGTTCTTATCCTGGAATGTCTTGTTTTCTCCATTGATAGTGAATACTAGCTTGGCTGGGTATAGAAGTTTGGGTTTGTATCCATGGTCTCTTAGTTTTTGAAGAACCTCTGTCCTGGACCTTCTGGCTTTCATGGTTTCCATAGAGAAGTCAGGTGTAAGTCTGATAGGTTTACCTTTATAAGTTACTTGGCCTTTTTCCTTTCCAGCTCTTAATATTCTTTCTTTAACCTGTATATTTTGTGTTTTGATTATTATAAGGCGAGGGGATGTTTTTCTTTGATCCAGTCTGTTTGGTGTTCTGTATGCTTTTTGTATATTCAAAGGAATATCTTTCTTTATGTTGGGAAAGTTTTTTTCCATAATTTTGTTAAATATATTTTCTGGGCTTGAGCTGTGATTCTTCTCCTTCTTCTATTCCTATTATTCTTAGGTTTGGTCTTTTTATTGTGTCCCATATTTTTTGAGTGTTTTGTGATGAGAGTTTGATGGCTTTGCTGTTTTTTTTGATCAGTGCGTTTATTTTCTCTATGGTGTCCTCAGAATCTGAGATTCTCTCTCCTATTTCTTGTATTCTATTGATTATGCTTGTTTCTGTAGGCTCTGCTCGTTGACCTATATTTTCCATATCCAGGTGGTCCTCAGTTTGTGTTTTCTTCCTTGCTTCCATTTCAGTTTTCAATTCTTGAACTGTTTCCATTACCCGTTTGTTCATTTTTTCTTGGTTTCCCAGGGTCTCATGTACGTATTTACTCCATTCTTCAAACTTTTTGTTATACTTCTCATCCATTTCTATAAGGGTGTTTTTTACGTGTTGTTTAAGGGACTCTATTGCTTTCATAAAGTCAATATTTTCCACTTCTTCTGTGTTAGGGTGTTCAAGTCCTTCTGTTGTAAGATCATTGGGTTCTGGTGTTTTCATGTTGTTTTTCAGATTATTGGGTGAATTTTTGCCTTGGCGCCTGCCCATCTCCTCCTATCGATGCTACCTAATCGGTCTTTTAAAAGCGGATCACGTTTCTGTGTTGGCCAGAGGCTCCTCTTACAAAATACCGACGTTCTGTTTCCTGGCTCCTGCTGGGGCCAAGATCCCTCTCCCCCCTCAGAAGGGTCTTCAGGAACAGAACCAGGCTCACCATTTGCCAGGGACCTCGCCAACCAAAGGCCCACCTCTTTGATTTAATTGTCGTGGGGAGATCTGCTTTCGGTGTTGCGCGCTGGTCCCTGCCGCCTGTGCCGCCTTAGCAAGTCCTAGCCTTCATCACCTGCGTTGCCCACTGCCAGCTGCGTTGCCCACCCCAAGCCTAATATTTTTAAAGGACTACTGAATTTGTGAACAAGTTGGTCTCTAATTGTCGTATGTTCTCTTGGGCTGTTTTCCTTCTGTCATTTTTTTGTCCAACTTCGATATGAGAGTTTTTCTTTAATCTTATATTTTATTTTATTATGTTTTCTGTTATCTTTTATGAGTCTTTTTATTCCTAAGGTGAGGCAAAAAGGAGTTGATTTGGTTAGGATGGTAGGTCGTAGTATATGGATGAGTAGAGGAAAGGGAAACTGTAATCAGAATATATTGTTTGAGAAAGGGCTCTATTTCTCATAAAGAATAAAAACCAAAATGACAAAAAGAACTACAGTATCATGTATACAATACTGTATTTGTACAGGTGAAAATCCCCACTGTGAAAAATGTCCAGGGTCAGTAGAGAGCTTTATCAGACGACATAGAACACAATACCTCCAACACAGCTGCCTTTGGAGTGATAACGATAGCTCAGGGGCAAGAGTCCAGTCTACAAAAGCCACAACCTTGACTACTCTGATGCACTGGCTCCAGCCTCAGCCTGGCCATGTCAAGTCTATTCGTGGATGAGGACACAGAACTAAAGTTTCTTTTTTCCTTCCATCATGGTCTCTGAGAAAGCCTTTGGTCAGTCTGACTCCCCATAGTTAAGATCATAAAAAATTTAAACCTATTAAAATGTAACTAACAATATATCGAAAACACAAGAATTAAAATTTATTACATATTTGTATTTCTAAGGTATTATGAATGGCTTTAGAATGAGTGGATCTTGTAACAATTTAAAACTGAAATTATCAAATGAGAAAATGTTCCAAATGAATTGATTTGACTATAGAGTCTTTACTGCAGATGGCACATTTAGTCATATGCCATCCCCACAATGCTCAGGGGTCAAAAGACTTTAAGAGCTAGGGTAGGGGATGTCTGCAGGAAAAGTGTTTGCTAGACATAACAATCATATCCATGAATCCTCAGTGGCTGTGACTGTATGTGCAAATTCAAGCCAGCCAAAATCCTGTCATGGATGGGGACAGGAACTTCAAGCCTCCACTCCTTGTTTACAAACTACTGGCTCCCAGGCACGGGAGAATGCATTTTCTTTAGAGACGTAGTCTCTGAACCGCTGCCCATGCCCTAGAAGATGTTCCTACACCCATGCAGAAAAGGCAACCCTAAGTTTTTTTTTTTATTTTAAAGAAAAGAGGGCACATGAAGTGTAAAGGAAAAAGTTGTGGTAGAGTATGGAATGACTAAGAAGGGAGCAAAGGAGTCGATTTTACAGAATGTGTTGTAGGGTATATATGAGCTTCTCAGTAAAAAAAAATGGCTTCATTTTTCTGGTGGCTCAAGTAAATAATAAAACCTTCTGAAAGCATTTGAATGCTAGGTAACATCCTTCTTTTCAACATTTAATAAGCAATGCTTTTATTGACTTTCTAATGATTTGAAGCATNCAATTTAGACCTGCAATTATCAAATGAGAAAACGTTCCAAATGAACTCATTTGACTCTGGAGTGTTGACTACAGATGGCACATTTAGTCATATGCCATCCCCACAATGCTCAGGGGTCAAAAGACTTTAAGAGCTAGGGTAGGGGATGTCTGCAGGAAAAGTGTTTGCTAGACATAACAATCATATCCATGAATCCTCAGTGGCTGTGACTGTATGTGCAAATTCAAGCCAGCCAAAATCCTGTCATGGATGGGGACAGGAACTTCAAGCCTCCACTCCTTGTTTACAAACTACTGGCTCCCAGGCACGGGAGAATGCATTTTCTTTAGAGACGTAGTCTCTGAACCGCTGCCCATGCCCTAGAAGATGTTCCTACACCCATGCAGAAAAGGCAACCCTAAGTTTTTTTTTTTATTTTAAAGAAAAGAGGGCACATGAAGTGTAAAGGAAAAAGTTGTGGTAGAGTATGGAATGACTAAGAAGGGAGCAAAGGAGTCGATTTTACAGAATGTGTTGTAGGGTATATATGAGCTTCTCAGTAAAAAAAAATGGCTTCATTTTTCTGGTGGCTCAAGTAAATAATAAAACCTTCTGAAAGCATTTGAATGCTAGGTAACATCCTTCTTTTCAACATTTAATAAGCAATGCTTTTATTGACTTTCTAATGATTTGAAGCATATCTGTTGGAGTATTGGACAGCTTTTGCCTAAACCTCTAATCTGTTACCTTCTCTTCATTCAGAATACAGGAAACATACTACGCACTAACTCTACATAGTACCCTTTACGAAAACACCTAAACACCTCTATAAAACACTTGTATAGGTTTAATTATTATTAGCTCTTTCTTTATTTAAATATTCTGACTCATGTCTCTAATAATTCCCTAGAGATAGTAACAACTTGGCACTTTCGACCATTGGCTTTCTGCCCTCTTTTCTTTCAAAGGTAATAACCAGGGATGTAAAACGAAATGTTAATGATGAATACTAGGATGAATAAAAGACAAGATACACATGTATTTTGGAGACACACTGGTTCAAGTTCATAGTCTCTGGTCACTGCTCAAACATAAGGTCCTGGTGTGTGGAGAGTGATAGAATGTGACAGTTGGTTTTATAATAGTTATTACTTTGGGGAAAGCCAAAACTATGAAACAACTTTGAGATAACAATGATCTTATAAAAACTGTTCAATATGGAGCACAAGGGAGATAATTATGCAATATGAGCTTATAAATTTGCTTGCAGGCAAAAATCTTGTATTGTATTCAATGTGTAACATTCCTACCCCCAAATTCTAGTGAAGAGCAGTCCACCAATAATGACATCCCCAATCTTCAATTTTGTCACATGCTACATATAGAAATTTAAAAATCGGTAATGATTGTCATGCAGTGGTCATAGTATCTAAAATAAATAATATGCAACACAATGAGGGGTGGACTACAGTGCTTTCCAAGCTCCATTCCAAAGTGTGGTCACACCCAGGCACATGGAGCTACAAGATAAAACCATGTGCTCAACTTTCCAAAGACTGAGAATGATATCCTTATTTCTCCATTTTTATGATTGGGAAGTTGGCCGAGTTCTCAGCCGAAGGTGATATTGGAAGAACACCTGTGATATCAGAACTGGGTATAACCCTTCCTCAAGTTGATCTTACATGTCTGCTTTTGTGCTCAACAGCACAGGTGTGCCACAGTGCTAATCATTGTGACACTAGGGCTAGCTCCTTTAACAAAGTGGTCATTTCTCTGTAACTCAAAAATTTTATAGGACATATATTTGTCTTTCTGGGTCTGGGTTACCTCACTCAATATGATGTTTTTTAGATCCATCGATTTGCCTAAAATTTCAAGGTGTCATCAATTTTTTCCACTCTATTGTGTAAATTTACCATATTTTCCTTATTCTTTCTTCAGTTGAGTGGCAGGTAAGTTGTTTCCTAGGTTCTGGCGATGACAAACAAAGCTGCTATAAACATAGTTGAGCACATGCCCTTGTGGTATAATTGAACATCCTTTTGGTATATACACAAGAGTGTTATTGCTGGGTCTTGAGGTACGTTGTTTCCTAATTTTCTGAGAAATCACTGTATTGATTTCCAAAGCAGCTGTATCAGTTTGCACTAACCCAGTAATGGAAGAGTGTTCCCTTTATCCCCCATCCTCTCCAGTGTAAGCTGTCATCAGTGTTTTTGATCTTGGGCGTTCTGGCAGGTATAAGATGAAATCTCAGGGTTGTTTTGATTTGCATTTCTCTGATGGATAAGGATGTTGAGCATTTCCTTAACTGTATTTCAGTCATTTTAGATTCATCTGTTGAAAGTTTTCTGTACCCCATTTTTATTGGATTATTATTTTCTTTTAGTGAGCAATTTCTTCAGTTCTTTGTATATGTTGGAGATCAGCTCTCTGTCCGATGTAGGGTTGGTGAAGATCATTTTTCATTCTGTAGATTTTTGTTCTGTTTGGTTGACAATGTCCTTTGATTTGCAGAAGCTTCTCATTTTCAGGAGGTCCCGTTTGTTAATTGTTGTCTCATTGTCTTTGCTACTGGGGTGGTCTCCTATGCCAATGTGTTCAAATTTGCTTCCCATAAGTGACTTTTAGGCAGAAAACAAAGAAAAACCAGCCTACAATTCAAAACCTTAGAGAATCTAGACAAAAAGTTTCCTAAGAGAGACATACGTGGATCTAATCTACATAGGAATTAGAAAAAGAAAAAATCTCTTAATTCATAGCTTGGGGATAATGGGAGAGGGTAAAAGAGAGATTGGAGGAAAGGAGGGAAAAGTGGAGTAGTTCAATAAAAACAAAATTTATTTTGCATTGATAAAATAGTAAT
>NW_026068439.1:196808-197518 GCF_014885135.2 Alexandromys fortis | reverse complement strand
CTAACCCTAACCGTAACCATAAAACTAACACTAAACCTAACCCTCACACTTATTATCACCCTCGCCCTAACCCTCACCCTATCCCTAACCCTAATCATAAACATAACCATAACCGTAACCCTAATACTAAACTTTAACCCTAACCCCAACACTAACACTCACACTCACCCTCACCGTAACTCTAACCCTGACCCTAACCCTAAACCTAACCCTAGCCCAAAGCCTAACACTAACCATAACCATAACCCTAACCCTAACCCTAACGCTAAATCTAACCTTAACCTAACCCTATACCTCACAACCATTCTCACCCTCACCCTCACCCACACCATAACACTAACCCTAACATAACACTAACCCTAACCATAAACCCTAACCCTAACCATAACCCTAAACAGTATCCCTAACCCTAACCCTCACCTTCTTACTCATCCTAAACCTCACCCTCACCATCACAGTAACTCTAACTCTAAACCTAATCCTAACCCTAACCCCTAACTCTAACCCTAAAACTAACCATAAACCCTAAACCTAACACTAACCCTTAACCCTAACACTCACCCTCACCCTCTTCTCACACTAAACCTCACCCTCACCCTCACAGTAACTCTAACAGTAAACCTAACCCTAACCCTAAACCTAACACTAAATCTAACCTTAACCTAACCCTATACCTCACAATCATTCTCACCCTCACCCTCACCCACACC
>NW_026068439.1:190412-191136 GCF_014885135.2 Alexandromys fortis | reverse complement strand
TAAACCTCACCCTCACCCTCACAGTAACTCTAACTCTAACCCTAATCTTAACCCTAACCCCTAACCCTAACACTAACACTAACCCTAAACCATAAACCTAACCATAACCCTAACCCTAACGCTAACCCCAAACCCGAACCCAAACCCTAACCCTAACCCCAAACCATAACCGTAACACTCACACTCATTCTCACCATAAACCTCACCCTCACCCTCATAGTAACTCTATCTCTAACACTAACCCTTACACTAACCCTAAATCCTAACCCTAACCCTAAACCTAAAACTAACCATAAAGCTAACACTAACCCTCACACTCATTCTCAATTTTACCCTCACCAACACCGTAACCATAATCCTAACCCTAACGCTAACCCTAACCCTAACCCTAACCCTAACCCTAACCCTAAACCCTAACCCTAACCCTACCCTAACCCTAACCCTAAACACTAACCCTAACCCTAACACTCACCCTCACCCTCATTTTCACCCTAAAACTCACCCTCATTCTCACAGTAACTCTAACTGTAAACCTAACCCTAATAATAACCCTAACTCTAAACCTAACCCTAACACTTACCCAAAACCCTAACTCTAACCATAACCCTAACACTAAACCTCACCATCACCCTCATTCTCACCATAAACCTCACCCTCACTCTCACAGTAACTCTAAATCTAACACTAACCCTAACCCTAACACTAACCCCTAACACTAACCCTA
>NW_026068439.1:188449-190122 GCF_014885135.2 Alexandromys fortis | reverse complement strand
CTAACCATAAAACTAACACTAAACCTAACCCTAACCCTCAAACTCATTCTCACCTTCGCCCTCACCCTCAACGTATCCCTAACCCTAATCATAACCCTAAACCTAACCCTAACCCTAACCCTAAATTTTAACCATAACCCCAACACTAACACTCACCCACACCCTCACCCTCACCGTAACTCTAACCCTAACCCTAACCCTAAACCTAACCCTAACCCTAACACTAACCCTAAATCTAACCTTAAACCTAACCCTATAACTCACAATTATACTCACTCTCCCCCTCACCCACACCAAAACACTAACCCTAACCTAAGCCTAACCCTAACCCTAAACCCTAACCCTAACCCTAACCCTAAACAGTATCTCTAACCCTATCCCTCACCCTCACCCTCAATCTCACCCTAAACGTCACCCTCACCCTCACAGTAACTCTAATCCTAACCCTAACACTAAACCTAACCATAACTCTAACCCTAAACCCAAACCCTAACCCTAAACACTAAACCTAAACCTAACCATCACCCTCATTCTCAAACTAAACCTCACCCTCACCCTCACAGTAACTCTAACTCTAACCCTAATCCTAATCCTAACCCTAACCCTAACACTAACACTAACCCTAAACCCTAACACTAACCCTAACCCTAAACCCTAACCCTAACCCTAACCCTAACCCCTAACCCTAACCCCTAACCCTAACCCTAACCCTAACCCTAACCCTAACCCTAACCCCTAACCCTAACCCTAACCCTAACCCTAACCCTAAACCCTAAACCCTAACCCTAACCCTAACCCTAAACCTAAACCTAAACCTAAACCTAAACCTAAAACAAAATATAACCCTAACCTTAACCATACCCTAACCCCTAACTATAAGCATAACCTTAACTATAACTCTAACCCTAACCATAAACCTAACCTTAACCCTAACCCTAAAGCTAACTCTAATCCTAACCCTAATCCTAAGGCTAACCCTAACCCTAACACTAAATCTCACCCTAAAGATAACCTAATCCTAACCCTAACCCTAACCCTAACCCAAACCGGAACCCTAAGGCTAACACTAACCCTAACACTAACGCTCACCCTAAAGCTAAACCTAATCCTAACACTAACCCTAATGCTAACCCTAACCAAAACCGTAACCCTAACACAAACCATAACTCTAAACCTAAACCTAACCCTAACCCTAATCCTTAGCCTAACAATAATCCTAACCCTAACCCTAAACCTAACCCTAACCATAATCATAACTCTAAAACTAAACCTAACCCTAACCCTTATTTTAACACTAATCCTAACCCTAAACCTTACGCTAACCCTAACCCTAACGCTAACCGTAACCCTAACACTAACACTAACACTAATCCTAAACCTAACCTAAAGTCCTATCGCTAATGCTAACCTGCGGGGTTGTTGAAGATCTTCTCCCAGTCAGTGGGTTCAACATACGCAAATCTATTAATGTAATCCACCATATAAATAGACTGAAAGAAAAAACCATATGATCATTTCATTAGATGCAGAAAAAGCATTCGACAAATTTCAACACCCCTTTATGATAAAGGTCTTGGAGAGACTAGGGATACAAGGGTCATACCTAAATATAATAAAAGCTATCTACAGCAAACCGACAGCTAACATTAAATTAAATGGAGAAAAACTCAAAG
>NW_026068439.1:180084-184045 GCF_014885135.2 Alexandromys fortis | reverse complement strand
CTCTTGGATTGGGAGGATCAACATAGTAAAAATGGCAATTCTACCAAAAGCAATCTATAGATTCAATGCAATCCCCATCAAAATCCCATCAAAATTCTTCACAGATCTGGAGAAGACAATAATCAACTTTATATGGAAAAACAAAAAGCCCAGGATAGCCAAAACAATCTTATACAAGAAAGGAACGTCTAGAGGCATTACCATCCCTGACTTCAAACTCTATTACAGAGCTACAGTATTGAAAACAGCTTGGTATTGGCATAAAAACAGAGAAGTCGACCAATGGAATCGTATAGAAGACCCTGACTTTAACCCACAAACCTATGAACACCTGACTTTCTATAAATTAGCTAAAAGTATACAATGGAAAAAAGAAAGCATCTTCAACAAATTGTGCTGGCAAAACTCTAAAACTAAACCTAACCCTAACCCTAACCAGATCCTTAGCCTAACAATAATCCTAACCCTAACCCTAAACCTAAATCTAACCTTAATCCTAACCCTAACGCTAAACATAACCTTAAACCTTACCCTAACCATAATCATAACTCTAAAGCTAAACCTACCCCTAACCATAACCCTACCCCTTACCCTAACACTAATCCTAACCCTAACACTAACGCTAATCCTAACCCTAACCCTAATCCTAAATCTAACCTAAAGTGCTATCACTAAGACTAACCTTACCCTAACCCTAACCCAAAAGCTAATCCTAACCCTATCACTAACGCTAACCCTAACCATAATCCTAACCCTAACCCTAACCTTAAGCCTAATGCTAAACCTAACCCTATCACTAACACTAACCTTAACCATAATCCTAACCCTAACCCTAACCAGTAAACACTAACCAGTAACCAGTAAACTGTAACCACTAACCCTAACCAGTAACCAGTAAGCAGTAACCCTAACCAGTAGCCAGTAATCTTAAAACATAAACCTAAAAATAACAATACCTGTAACCAGTAACCAGTAACCAATAATCAGTAACCATTAACCAGTAAACCTACCCAGTAAGCCGTAACCAGTAACCCCAACCAGTAACCAGTAATCATAAAACATAACTCTTACCCTAACCCTAACCCTAAAGCTAACCCTAACCCTAAACCTAACACTAACCCTAACGCTAACACTAACCCTAAACTTAAACTTAACCCTAACCCTAACCCTAACACTAACCCTAAACCCTACCTGAACGCTAACCCTAACCCACAACCAAAACTTAACCCTCACTGTGACACTAACCCTAAACTTAACCTAACACTAATTCTAACCCTTACCGTAATAATAACCCTAACCCTAAACCTAAAGCTAACCCTAACCCTGTCCTTAAAAACCCTAACCCTAACGCTAAAACTAAACCTAACCAGTAACCAGTAAAATTGACCAGTAACCAGTAATCATATAAGATAACCCTAACCCTAAGCTTACCCTAACCCTAACACTAACAAGTAACCAGTAACCCTGATCAGTAACCTGGAAAGAGTAACGCTAGGCAGTAACCAGTAATCAAAAAATATAACCTAAACCCTAAACCTAAACCTAACCTTTACCCTAACACTCACCCTAACCCTAACGCTAACCCTAACCCAAACCAAACACTACCCCTAATGCTAACGCTAACGCTAAACCTAACCCTAACCCTAAAACTAATCCTAACCCTAACTCTAACACTAATGCTAACCCTAACCCAAACCCTAACCCATACATAACCCTAACCCTAACCCTAACCCTAACCCTTATCTTAACACTAACACTAACCCTAACGCTAACCCTAACCATAACGCTGACCCTACACCTAAACCTTAAAACAAAATCTAACCCTAACCTTAACCATAACCCTAACCCCTAACTATAAGCATAACCTTATCCATAACACTAACCCTAACCATAAACCTAACCCTAACCCTAACCCTAACGCTAACCCTAACCAAAACCGTAACCCTAACCCTAGCCATAACTCTAAACCTAAACCTAACCCTAACCCTAACCCCAATCCTTAGCCTAACAATAATCCTAACCCTAACCCTAACCCTAACCCTAACCCTAACGCTAAACCTAACCCTAACCCTAAAACTAACCCTAACCCTAATTCTAACGCTAACCCTAACCCAAACCCTAACCCTTACGAAACCCTAACCCTAACCCTTAACTTAACACTAATACTAACACTAATCCTAACGCTAACCCTAACCATAACGCTAAGCCTAACCCTAACACTAACCCTAAAACATAATCTAACCCTAACCCTAACCATAACCCTAACCCCTAACTATAAGCATAACCTTATCCATAACACTAACCCTAACCATAAACCTAACCCTAACCCTAACGCTAACCCTAACCAAAACCGTAACCCTAACCCTAACCATAACTCTAAACCTAAACCTAACCCTAACCCCACTCCTTAGCCTAACAATAATCCTAACCCTAACCCTAACCCTACTCCTAAGGCTAACCCTAACCCTAACACTAACTCTCACCCTAAATCTAAACCAAATCCTAACCCTAACCCTAAACCTAATGCTATCCCTGACTAATCTTAACCCTAACTCTAACCCTAACGCTAACCCTAACCCTAAACCTAACCCTAACCATAATCATAACTCTAAAACTAACGCTAACCCTAACCCTAACCCTATTCCAAAAGCTAACCGTAAAGCTAAACCTAATCCTGAACCTAACCCTAACCCTAACCCTAACTCTAAACCTAAACCTAGCCCTAACCCTAACCCCAATCCTTAGCCTAACAATAATCCTAACCCTAACCCTAACCCTAAACCTAACCATAATCATAACTCTAAAACTAAACTTAACCCTAACTCTAACCCTTACCCTAACACTAATCCTAACACTAATCCTAACGCTATCCCTAAACCAAAGCTAACCCTAACACTAACCCTAATCCTAAACCTAACCTAAAGTCCTATGGCTAACGCTAACCTTACCCTAACCCTAACCCTAACCCTAACCCTAAACCTAACCTAAACTCCTATCGCTAAAGCTTATCTTATCCTAAACCTAACCCTAATGCTAAACCTAAACCTATCCCTAACACTAACCCTAATCCTAATCCTAACCGTAACCAGTAACCAGTAACAGGAACCAGTAAACTGTAACCAGTAACCCTAACCAGTAACCAGTAAGCAGTAAAACTATCCAGTAGCCAGTAATCATAAAACATAACCCTAAACCTAACCATAACCAGTAAACAGTAACCAATAACCAGTAACTATTAACCAGTAAAACTACCCAGTAAGCCGTAAGCAGTAACCAGTAACCCCAACCAGTAACCAGTAATCATAAAACATAACCCTTACACTAACCCTAACTCTAAACCTAACACTAATCCTAACGCTAACGCTAACCCTAAACTTAACCTTAACCCTAACCCTAACCCTAACCCTAACCCTAAACCCTACCCGAATGCTAACCCTAACCCAAACACAAAACCTCACCCTATCTCTGACCGTAACCCTAATGCTAACCCTAAACCTAAACCTAACCCTAACCATAATCATAACTCTAAAACTAAACCTAACACTAACCCTAACCCTAACCCTTACTTTAACACTAATCCTAACCCTAAACCTAACGCTAACCCTAACCCTAAAGCTAACCCTAACCCTAACCCTAACAATAACAATAACACTAATCCTAAACCTAACCTAAAGTCCAATCGCTAACGCTAACCTGCGGGGTTGGTGAAGATCTTCTCCCAGTCAGTGGGTTCAACATACGCTAATCTATCAATGTAATCACCTTATAAATAGACTGAAAGAAAAAACCATATGATCATTTCATTAGATGCTGAAAAAGCATTCGACAAATTTCAACACCCCTTTATGATAAAGGTCTTGGAGAGACTAGGGATACAAGGGTCATACCTAAATATAATAAAAGCTATCTACAGCAAACCGACAGCTAACATTAAATTAAATGGAGAAAAACTCAAAGCCAT
>NW_026068439.1:174219-175209 GCF_014885135.2 Alexandromys fortis | reverse complement strand
AACCCAGGATAGCCAAAACAATCTTATACAATAAAGGAACGTCTGGAGGCATTACCATCCCTGACTTCAAACTCTATTACAGAGCTACAGTATTGAAAACAGCTTGGTATTGGCATAAAAACAGAGAAGTCGACCAATGGAATCGAAGAGAAGACCCTGACTTTAACCCACAGAACTATGAACACCTGATTTTCGATAAAGGAGCTAAATGTATACAATGGAAAAAAGAGAGCATCTTCAACAAATTGTGCTGGCAAAACTGGATTTCAATCTGTAGAAGAATTAAAATAGACCCATATCTACCACCATGCACAAAACTCTAGTGCAAGTGGATCAAAGACCTCAATATCAGTCCAAACACACTGAACCTGATTGAAGAGAAAGTGGGAAGTACTCTACAACACGTGAGCACAAGAGACCATTACCTACTTATAACCCCAGCAGCACAGACAGTAAGGGCCTCATTGAATAAACGCGACCTACTGAGACTAAGAAGCTTCTGCAAAGCAAAGGACACTGTCACTAAGACAAAAAGGCAACCCACTGACTGGGAGAAGATCTTCACCAACTCCGCAACTGACAAAGGTCTGATCTCCAAAATATATAAAGATCTCAAGAAAATAGACTTTAAAAGGCTAATCAACCCAATTATAAAATGGGACACTGAGCTGAACAGAGATCTCTCAACAGAAGAATTTCAAATGGCCAAAAGACACCTAAGGTCATGCTCAACTTCCTTAGCGATCAGGGAAATGCAAATCAAGACAACTTTAAGATACCATCTTACACCTGTCAGAATGGCTAAAATCAAAAACACCAATGATAGCCTATGCTGGAGAGGTTGTGGAGAAAGGGGTACACTTATCCATTGCTGGTGGGAATGCAAACTTGTACAACCACTCTGGAAAGCAGTGTGGCGGTTTCTCAGAAAATTTGGGATCAACCTACCCATGGACCCAGCAATACCACTCTTGGGAATATACCCAAGAG
>NW_026068439.1:133956-165921 GCF_014885135.2 Alexandromys fortis | reverse complement strand
GGGGGGGGGGGGGGGGGGGGGGGGGGGGGGGGGGGGGGGGGGGGGGGGGGGGGGGGGGGGGGGGGGGGGGGGGGGGGGGGGGGGGGGGGGAGAGGGGAGACGGGGAGGGAAATGGGAGGCGGGGAGGAGGCGGAAATTTTTTTTTAATAAAAAATTATATTTAAAAAAAAGAATTATCTTTAAAAGTGTGTGTGTGCGCGCGTGCGTGCGTGCGCATGTAGTTTTGTCTGTGTCGGCGTGTATATGCGTGCAATCTGTGCTTGTAGCTGTGCATGGGTATCTGAAAAGGCTAGAAGATGGCATCTGATCCCCTAGAATTACAGGAGGTTCTGGGCTCTCTGGCATTGAGTCTGGGGACCCAGACTCACACCTTCTGTAGGAGCAGCAAGCACGCTTAACTGCTGAGACCCACTCTTAACTCTAATCAACTAACAAATTCTTCATTAGAAATGACATCCACTAAAACCACCAGTCTTCTAGAGTGTGCATCTCTAACAGGTATTGATCCTCTATGTCAAAGTAAACTTGCCCAGTGCTTTTACTATCATTTAGAGAATTACATTAAGGGAAAATTCACATTCCAATTAGACTCCAGAAATCATTATGTGGCTGCCCAAATGGTCTCATTGTTGGCAGGAGCGAGACCTAGTAGTCATATACTAAGTAACAGGACGAGGCTACATTGCAGAATGATATAGTCAAACACTGGCTTAGTGCTCCCCAGCTTTTTTGATGTTTTCCCTTCACTTTCAGGTATTTCTGTCTTGCTTCTAGTTGATGTAGCTCACATCATTCCAAGGTGTAGTCTTTCCACTTCTTTGTCAGATCCAGTGTGAATTAAAAGGAAGGACTTGTGCAACCCCAGGAAGAGGGGTATTTGCACTCAGAATCCCACAGATAAGAAGGGGTACACAGCTATAGTCCATCCACTGGACTCAGGAAGCAGATTCTGGGTGTCTTCACCATGATTTGAGCTCCACTATTCCTCATCTCCCTTCATCACTTAACATGTGGGTGAATATAAGGAATTCTGGGAGAATAATTTTTGGTTGCTTGGAATATTTGGCACATATTATTCGCAGAGAGTGAGGTTTGCTCTTCTTTACTGACTTTTATTATCTTCTTTTTATAGGGTCATGTGCCCAGTTTGTGCTGACTAAGCCAAATTCCATATTAGGGTACCTAGGGAGAAGAGCCACCATCTCCTGCAAACACAGCAGTGATGTAATTGCAAATGCCACACTTGTTTAGTACTATTGGTTGTTGCCCTCCTTTGGAAATTTTCAAGGCACCTTCTAGCAGCATAAAAACTAATCGTCAAGTAGGAGGCTATCAGGTCAGTTCTTCCTTAGGGACCTCTGGACCCTGACTGTGAGTTCATGCTTTCTTTAGCAATAAAGACTTACTTTCCATCTCTGTGGGGCAACCAAGGGCAATGGCAATAGCCTCTAATAAAATTAAAAACACAAAATACACAAACTCCTGGGAAACAGTGAAGGTGGTTCAAAGAGGCAAGTTCATAACACTTATGGTGGAGATGGAGGAAGGACAGAGATGAGAGATGAGAGAAGAAAGATATCTTAATTGAGGGAGCCATTATAGGATTAGCAGAAACCTGACTCTAGAGAAATTCTCAGGAATCCGAAAGAATGTCCCCACCTAGGACCCTTAGTAATAGAGGAGAGGGGGCCTGATCTTGACTTGCCCTATAGTCAGACTGATGATTATCTTAATATCACCATAGAGCCTTCATCCAGCAACTGATGGAAACAGAGGCAGAGACCCACATCAGAGCACTAGACTAAGTTCCCAAAGTCCAGATAAAGAATGGAAGGAATGTGAATAGGAGCAAGGAGGTCAAGACCATGATGGGTTCACCCACTGAAACAGTTTGCCTGAGCTAATGGGAGCTCATCAACTCCAGCCAGACTGGGAAGGAACTACCAAAATAGTTTTTCTGAATGTGGTTGACAGTTGCATGACTGGGGCAGACTGAGAGGCCACTGGCAGTGGCACCAGGATTTATCCCTACTGCATGTACTGGCTTTTGGGGATCCTATTCTCTTTGGATGTATACCTTGCTCAGCCTAGATATAGTAGGGAGGGCCTTGGACCTTCCACAGGGCTATGTTCCTTACACTCTCTGAGGATTAGATGTAGGTGGAGTGGTAGGATTATAGAGGGAATGGGAGGAAGGGAAGGAATTGGAACTTGAATTCATAGTTTTTTTTAAATCTAATAAATTAAAGAATTTAAAAATATTAACTAGAACAATAAGAGAACTAAAAGAGATCAAGGATATACAAAATGGAAAGGAAAAGGTCAAAAAACTTTATTTACAGATAATACCATAATATAAGTGACCCTATAAGTTCCACCAGGGAATTCCTACAACTGATAAACACTTTCATAAAAGAACCTGGATAAAAATTAACTCACAGAAATCAGGAGCCTTTCTATATACAAAGACAAATGGCCTGAGAAAGATATTAGGGAAACAACACCTTTTACAATAGCCTAAATATTTAAAACTATCTTGGGGTGACTCTAGCCAAGCAAGGGAAAGATTTGTATAATAAAAACCTTAAGACATTGAAAAAGAAATTGAAGAAGATATCAGAAAATGGAAAGATCTCTCATGCTCAAGGACTGGTAAGATTAATATAGTAAAAATGACCCTACTACCAAAAGCAATCTATAGATTCAATGCAACCCTCAACAAAATTCAAGCAGAATATTTCCGAGATCTTGAAATGATAATTTTAAGCTACATATGGGAATGCAGAATGGCTAAACCATTATGAATAATAAAGGAGATGCTGGAGGTATGACCATATGCAATCCCAAGTCATACTACAGAGCTATAGTAATAAAGGATCATAGTTTTGGCATAAAAACAGAAACATAGATCAATAAAATGGATTTGAAAGCCCAGACATAAATTCACATGCCTATGGATACCTTATTCTTTTCATAAAGAACCCAGAGTAACACTGAAAAAGAGACAGAATCTTCAATAAATTGTGTTGCTCAAAGTGGGTGGCTGCATGTAGAAGAGTGTGACTAGATCCATACTTATGAGCCTCTGCAAAAATGTATTCTCAAATGGACAAAAAATCTCAACATAAAACCAGGTACACTGACATTGATAGAAGAGAATATGAGGCATCACTTTGAACTATTTGGGACAGGAAAAGACTTTTTCATCTGAACTCTTTCAGCACAGCACTAAGAACAACAATTAATAAATAGGATCCCAAGAAACTGAAAAGCTTCTGTATGACAAAGGACAATATCATACCAACAATGTGGCAGTTTACAGAGTGAGAAAAGTGATTTTACAAATACTACACTGAATAGAGGATGTAAGGCCAAAATTCTGGACTTGAAGAAAACAAATAACAATTAATAATGGTGGTATAGATTTGAACAGAGTATTCTTCAAATGACTGATAAGCTTTAAAGAAATGTTCAACATGCTTAGTCATCAGGAAAATTCAAATCAAAGCTCCTTTTACACTTTAGTTTGCACCAACACTGTTTGTCCAACAGCTTTGGTATATATTTATCTAACTCTCACATCTTCAATTAACCCATAATTCTTGTCTGTGTTATCCATGTAGCTTGGTATCTTTTATCATCAAGGCATTCTCATCTTGCTTCCTCTGGGACTGGGTTACAACTACAGACTGAGTTTTTCCTCTTCGCAGAATTCTCTGAGTCTGGTCAGCCCACCTATACTTCCTGCCTAACTACTGGACAATTAGAGTTTTATTAAACCAATACAAGTGGCAAATATTTACAGGGTACAAGATCATTGTTCCACAGTAATGGATGGCTGGGTGGGAGGCCGGAATGGGAAGGTCAAGTGCAGAGAGGGAAGGAAGAAGGGTCATAAAAAGGACTATAGTTTGAGAAAGGCAAAATTAAGTGCCATTTGAGGAAAAGTATGAAAACCTACTAGAGTAGAAGCTACATAAAATATACATATCTGAAGGGAATCTCAATGAAAT
This sequence comes from Alexandromys fortis, assembly GCF_014885135.2. NCBI lineage: Eukaryota > Metazoa > Chordata > Mammalia > Rodentia > Cricetidae > Alexandromys > Alexandromys fortis. Next base: position 161,908 of record NW_026068439.1, on the reverse strand, counting down.
TGCCAAATGATTGAAGAGATAGAGTCCCAGATGAATATCTCTTGTCACCAAGTGAAGCTTCCAGTATAGGGAATGCTTTATAGCTAACTGAGTTTTTGATCAAGTGTTCTCATTGGAATCCTCAAACAATCCATGTACTTGTGAAGATATAGGTTTCTGTCCACAAATTGATGGAAAGACTCCATTGGTGAAGACAACACCCACACACTCGTTGTATATGGTAAATTTGAGCCAGTACCTACTGAGAGTGTTCACTCCTATGTTCCAGTGTCTTTGGTACAGGAAGGTAATTTGTATGCTACTAAAAGAGAAGCATAATACCAACATAGTCACACACTCTTTAATCTACAGTGATACTGTCTGCAAGATACACTAGTGCAATAGTGGAATAAAGCTTATAAGTATAACCAACCAATATTTGATTGGTTTAAAGGTCTACACCAGGAAATGGAAACTTGGGTAATCACAAACTTGACACTAGACTGCCCAGGAAACTAGGGTAAAACCAAATGCTACTGCTCTTTAAAAACAAAAGTAGCAATAAAATAATTTCTAATGACATTCTGCTGTACTCTTAGATCAGTGACTTGCTCATCCATCTTCAGAGAATCTTCCTTCTGCAGCAGATGAGAACAAATACAGAGACCCACAACATCCATTAAGTAAAGAAAGAGTCCTTGAAGCACTTCATCCAAAATTCAGTTTCTGCATCAAATCCCTCCATTCAGGGATCAAGAAAACTTGTGAAAGTGAAAGTGTAAAGAGTGTAAAAGCCAGAGTGGATGAAGGACACAAATAAACAGGAATAATGTACACATAAACTCACAGATATTGAGGCAGCTTAGACAGAGCCTGCATGACTCGGCACCAGATGGGGTCCTAGAGCTGAATGCAGAAGTGGACAGAAGCAATCTCCAACTGGTAATCACTTGAACACTAAAATTCAGTTTTATCCAAGACTGTGTTACTAGGGGAACAAACTACTTTGAATGTTAGGCTGTTTGTCTAGCATTAGATGGCCAAAGGAAATAAATACAATGGCATTTTTTTGAGGTCCTTTGACTCACAATATAATGTCATTGTTTTTTATTTATTTTAATTATATCTTTTAAAAATATTTTTCACTTTTATCTTTATTACACATATATTTTCCCTTTCTCTCTTTACCCTAAAGTTACTTTAATTTTAGACTATGGCTTCCAGTATAATACTTATCTGAGTGTGTGAACCAGTGTGGCGCTGCATCTGTGTCTGACTCATGTGCCTTCTCTACGCTATTTTCCTTCTGTTTCTTTGATTCTTTTCCAATATATTGAGTTTTTCTTTATTTCATTTTATTTTATTATCACTTAGAAGCTTTGTTTTTTTTAAATGTATTTATTTCTTTTACAACCAGAGCAGTTTTCCCTCCTTCCTCTTTTCCCATACTCTCCCTGCCACCTCTCCTCTGCCCTTGTCCAATCTAATCTTCTGCCTTTTTGTTTCGAAAATGAAGAGCCTCCCATGGATAGTAACAAAACATGGCATATCAATTTACAATAAGAATAAGAATATCCCCTTTAATTAGGCTGGGCAAAGCAATCCAGTATGGTGCCAGAAAAAGAGTTAGAGACAACTCCTGTTTGCACTGTTATAAATCTGGCAAGAAGACCAAGCTACACAACTGTCACATATATGTAGAAGGCTAGGGACTAATGCAGCAGACTCCGTGGCTGCTGGTTCAGCCTCTATGAGCCCCTATGAGCCCAGGTTAGTTGGTTCTGTGTGTTTTCCTGTGGTTTTACCCCTCTGCCTCCTAAAATCCTTCCTCCCTATCTTCAGCAGTATTCCCCCAGCTCTGACTAATTTTTAGCTGCAGGTCTCTGCATTTGTTTCCACCAGCTACTGGATGAAGCCTCTCTGATGGCAATAGGGACAGACACCAATCTATGAGTATAGGAGAATATTGTTAGGCATATTTACATTGACATTTTCCCTCTGGTCTTCTTTGGTTCTATCCTAGCTCTCTGGGCCATCCAGCCTCTGTTTCCTGATGCCCCCAGGCAGTGGTCAGGGTGGGCTCACACTTGTGGCATGGGTCTCAGTCTAGCCCAGTCATTAGTTGACCACATCTACTATCTCTGTGCCACCTTTATCCCAACACATCCCATAGGCAGACATACTGTAGGTCAAGGTTTATGTGACTGGGTTCCCTCCACTGGAAATCTTGACTGGTCACAGGAGATCACCAGTTTAGGCTGCATATCTGCTATTGCTAGGAGTCTTACCTGGGGTCATCCTTGTAGATTCCTGGGAGATTCCCTTGCATTGGGTTTCCACCTGATCCCCAACTGCCCCCTTTCCAGTCATATCTTTTAGTACTCTCTCTCTCTCTGTCCATAGTGACTTCCTGATCCCTCATATTTCCATCCCCACTTGCCCCCAGTCCACCTACAAAATATCTGCTATATCTGTTTTCTATGGAGATCTGAGCATCCCATTGAGTCCTCCTTGTTACTCAAGGAGAATATCCAAATTAACAAATCAGAAATGAAAAGGGGGACGTAACAACAGACACTGAGAAAATCCAGAGAAACATAAGGTCATACTTGAAAACCCTGTGCTCCACAAAATTGAAAAATCTAAAAGGAATTGACAAATTCCTTGAAAGATACCATGTACCCAAGTTAAATCAAGATCAGATAAGCAATTTAAATATACCTATAACATTAGGAAATAGAAGCACTTTTTTACAAGTCTCCCAATGAAAAGGATCCCAGGACCAGAAGGTTTTAGCTCAGAATTCTATCAGACATTCAAAGAAGAGTTAATACGAATACTTCCCAAATTGTTCCACAAAATAGAAACAGAGGAAACCTTGACAAATTCTTTTTATAACCCTGATCCACAAACCACATGAAGACTCAACAAAGAAAGAGAATTATAGACCAATTTCCCTCATGAACATTGATGCAAACAAAATTCTATAAAGTACTTACAAACCTAATCCAAAAACATATCAAAAAGATCATCCAACAAGATCAAGTAGGCTTCATCCCAGAGATGCAGGAATCATTCAATATATGAAAATCTGCCAATGTAATACACCTTATGAACAAACCGGAAGAAAAAACACCACATGATCATTTCATGAGATACTGAAAAAGTCCTTCAGCAAATATAACAGCAATTGGTGATACAAGTCTTGGAGAGATCAGCGATACAAGAGACATACCTAAACATAATAAAAGCAGTAAGCAGTAAGTGACAGCTCACACCAAATTAAATGGAGAGAAATTCAAAGCAATACCATTAAAATCAGCAACAAGACTAGGCTTGCCACCATATAGGGGGTCTCAGCCCTAGATGACAGATAATAAAATTAACAGTGAGAGAGAAAGAGAGAAAAGGAGAGAGAGAGGGGGGGAGGGGGGGAATTCATCTTGCCCAGGGCTAAGTGCCCTGTTGGGTTACACAATATCAAGGGGTCAGAGCTAAAAACACATACAAGCAAGAAACACAGAACAGAATAAGCCAGTTGTACTTTTGTGTTTATTCACTTATACGTGTTTGTAATAACTATGATTAAAATACAGGAGGCTGTGAATTTTGGAGGTGAAAGACATAGGAGGTTAGGAGGAAAGGGTAAATAAATGAGACAATTCTACTCTAATTAAAGAAAAAGCTCCCTCTTGCATGGTAGAGGAGTAATTTGAAGCAGAGCATGATTTAGCAGAGTAATAGTGATAGATTCTCTCCAAGGGCCTATGAGCTGTCAACACACAAGTTCTTAGCCTGATAATGTCACCCAATCTGGGTTTTATTCGTGGAATGGCTCAATCACACAGTGGTTATTTAATCCCATGATTTTCATGCCACTGTTGGGTTAGTGGATGTGTCCGGTTAGGCCAGTCTCTCATTCAGCTCTCAGAGTTCACAGATGGTAGAGATTGAGGCCCATTTCTCTCCTCTGGTAGCATGCACAACACCTCCAAGCACTATGTAAGCTACCCAGGAGGGATGAAGCTTCCAAGTGAGTGCCAGCTGGATCTCTCCATATTTCATTACTCAGTCGTGTAATGTCATCAATAGGAGGGTCTTACCTTCATGTTAAGGGAGGAAACAATAAGCAGAAGCCATATCTTGCAATGTTTGGGGTCTCCAAAGGATGTAGCCCATTCTTGGAACTTGGATGCTTACTTGTTAATCTGTGCTATCTAGTGCGAGCATTGTCAGCCTGTAATAAGGTCACTCCATCATAACTCTTTTTAAAGGATTTGTATATGCAAATATTTTAGGAAGACTCTGCAGTAGTAGGTTTCCATATGCCCTTTACAAAATGTCTTGATTGATAATTATCTGTCTCTGTATTTCCTATTCTACACTGCCTTCTTATGCCCAACCCTATTTTAGCCATCTGTTTTCCCTAATTCCCCTTTAACCCTCTATACCACTGACTTCCATCTCCTCCCCTTTGAAATTCCCCACATACCTTGTTGCTAATTTCTTGATGTCTACTTATTTTCAAATGAAGCATATGCATCTGAAGATTCAAAGCCAATATCCAGAAATGAGAAAAACATACTATATTTATCTATCTGGCTGTGGGTTATCTCACTTAATATGATTATTATCAGAGCTCTCAAAACAATCATGTAATAGAGCAAAATAAATCTAAGAAATGAAGTGGAAAATACACAATTTGTGGGGCTCAATGCCTTGCCAAACATTATACAGGGAAAACCTGCAGACTTGGATTTGTTCCTGGCAGGGGCTAAAGGAGAATGAGGGCTCACTCCTCTTAATGCTCCCAGGTCTATTATCCATTAGTCTTGTTCATTCCTCTGTGCTGGCTTTTTAGAAACCTGATTCTCAGACTGGAAAATTGAGTTTCACAGCTATTGTGCAAGCAACCTTTTTCTAGGGAGAGGCTAGGAGCTGTAAAATTTAACCTCTTCTCTGCAGTGGATCTGTGAAATATCAGTCTCAAACCATCCCTTTATCCTGTGATCTGGGAGGACTCATGATGCCAACTTTTCTTGCTAGAAGATTTTTCATGAATTCCTTCACATGAACTCTGTAAAATTTGAGGCTTTTTGATGTATGTACAAACTCCTTACCCAGAGAACGTGAGGACCTGACTTCACCATTGAAGCCATCCAGAGGATGAGAGTTGAGATTATTCCCCCGGACCTTTCTGATCCCAGGTATGAAGATGCTGTAAGCCCAGAATTTCCATTTTCATGCCATTTGGAATTCTGGCCCTCGCACAATAACTTGAAAAATATCATGCTGATTTTATGAGAACATCTGAGCTAGTCATATTAGCCCATCCTCTACTGTATTAGAGATTTGGGCACTGGCAGTGGTAAGGTAGCTGATTAAAATTATTTGTTTGTCTTGTGATGTAGGGGACTTAGGGATGTCAAGTAACTTTGATTCCAGAAAAATGTAAATGAAAAACAAAACTGTCCTGAGGAATCTTCAGGCTAGGGTAGTATGTATGTGATCTAAATCACTCTTCTGGGACAGGGACTTGAGGATTCCTTTTGAAATATAAGGCATAGTGGTGTTCGTGTTCTGAATGAGCCTCACATTTCCTAGTCAGTTAAAGGTCATATTTTCTGGCACAGTGTGTGCAAGCCTGTAAACTGTATTCTGCCTTTCTCTTGGAGGCAACTGCTCCATATACAGAAGCTTGTTTTGTGGAACAAGCTTTGCAGGAAGTAGTCTTCTTCAATTTCACCATCTTCAGCTATCCTACCTTCTACTGCAACCAATGAGAGTAGTGCATATGTTCTTTGTGATATGTACCACCTACTATAAGAAAAAATTGACCAGAATATAGGAAAGAGTAGTAACTCTTGGTGTATCTTGATAGATATGAAGGTTTAGTTGTACAGAGAGCACAGGTTGCTGTATAGCACACCCCCGCCCAGGGCTCCTGATTTTAACAGTCAGAGGTTTAGGAAAGCACTGGTACCTGCCAAGGACCGATGTCTACTCCAGCCACCAGTTGGCACTGCCAGCCACAAATTTGCTAGTGTTTCTCCAGGCTCTCAGCTGATTTTTACTGACCTAGCCCCATTTCATGTGCATGAAAAGTTATTTATTTTTAAACCTTTATATTTTCAGATGGAGCCTAGGCTGATATTGACAGGAAAGGTCTCGCAACCTCCAGGACCGGAGATGTTTGCATATCGATGACCTCTGATGACAGGGACAGGGAAGTGACTGCCTCTCACTAGGTTGTGTGGCCCCAGGAGAACTGTCCCGTGTCTCTACCATGACGTAGGTTCCAGTTCTCCTCATTTTCAAAATTCACTGCAGAGGTGGCTGCTTCCATGGAATTCTGGGAGTGTGAAGAGGGGAAATGATAGTCTCTTCCGCCCTGCCAAAGCCAACTTCTCCTTACCTTCTTCCTATACTATTCATACTAGCATGGTCAAGAAGCCAAATCCAGGTGCCTATGACATTTGACAACATGGGTGTCGATCTGAGCAAGTGGTTCTGTTATAAAAGCCAATACCCTGTGATTTCTGTCTTAGAATCTTAGGAGCATTCTCAAGTCAGTGACACGTGCACTTGGTACTGGAGAGGCTGCAGGCTGGAGGAAAGGGAGGGCCTTGTTCTGTTCTTAGCAGAAAAAGGAGGGTCACAGAGGCCAGAAAGACACAGTTGAGCAAAAAACAGTGGGTCAGTGAGCATGTGTGAGTCTCAGGCCTGACAGTCCCACTTCACTGGGCCAAGTGACATTTTATCATATTTCTATGGCTACCAGGTTTTTCCTGTGTTTTCAGGAATGAATTCAGCACTGTATCTCCATCCACTTGTCCGGGAAGACAAGGTGTATTTCAGAGTGTTCAGAGAACATATGCACCAGATAGGAGGTGTAGGTGCAAGGACCTGAGATCCCTCTGTTACACTCTGGCTAACACCATCTGCTAATTCACCAACCCAGACATGACCCCAAGAGCAGGGAAGCCCTTCACACCTGAGCAATGGGTCCATCTTTCTGTCAGACTTCTACTCTGTGTCCCAAGGCAGTCAGATGACTCCAGTCCTGCAACCCAAATAATCCCCAGATGGGCGGGTATGCAGACCTGGCCTGAGATGAGGGGGAGCTAGGCCTAGGTCTGGGAAGGATAGATAAGGAATTGTCTGCCCTGTACTCTGAGTGCTTCCCTGAGGCTGTGTTGGCAGGTAGATGGAGACCAAAGCCACGCTTATTCCAGTACCTGTGGAATGGAGGCATGATGAAGAGGTGGAAAGAGTCAGACAGAAGGAACCCTAGCCTGCTTGGACCAGTCTGTGATCCAGCAGTGTGATCCCAATGGTAAAGCCAACTAAGGTCCCTGAAAGTTGAATTGGTCTGCAGACCCTGGGAGGAAACCCATAGACAGGCTGAGCCATTCAGAGCCAAGCCAGCCTGTGGTTCTTCACCCCTCCCCCATTCCTGCCACCCTCCACCGGAAGCACTCGACACACCTCTAACGTACAATTCCTGATGTAGACAGGAGTATGGTCATGGAGTCCTCGCCAGTGGCTGTTCAGCACACATGGCCTTCAGCATCTGGAAGACATGGAGCAGAGCCACATCAGATTCAGCAAATCCACCATGATCCTGGGGAAACAAAGGCCATGCTTAGTGAAACCTGAGAGCCTGGGGGCAGACCAGCTCCGTGAATTGGGCCAGCTGGGCCACCGAGCTGAAATCCCATACAGAGACTCAGGAGTTTTCAGAACAGCAGATTGGGACCAGAGGGGTCCTGAAGCAGGCTTATCTGCAAAAAGTATGAGCTCAAAACCCTGACCCTCGCCTTCTCACTTGAACACATCGGGATCGATGACAGAGCCAACAACCCATGCAGCCTCGCAAAGCTCCATCTCCTAGGTTCCCAGCACCTTCTTCCACCAAGGAGCCAGTTTCTGTACTGTGGAATCCTTCAGCCATGTGGATGTGCCCAGTCCAGCATCAGTTGCCACCATTTGTGCAGCCTGAAAAAAGTGAGCTTTGAGCCCAGGCCGCCAGAGATTTCACAGCGCCTCCTACTGGTCACCTGTTTCCTTGCAAGGTCTCCACAGCCCAGACAGGCAGCTCCCGCACTGAGGGTAAGGGTGGGAAAAAACTTTATATAGTTGATTACTGACTTGTACTTGAGTGCCTTATGTATACAGGGCAGTGTGTTAGGCATGGGGATAGTATTATCTATCGAAAGCTGTCTGTTGTCTGAAGATCAAACCACTCTTTTAGGTTAGCAACACCCAGAACCGTGCCTGGCATATCCTGGGTTCTTGGAAAATGCCTGCTGGATAACAGGTAATCATGATTGCATGTAATTATTTCTCTCTTGAGGGTCCCTAAAGAGAAATGAATTCCTTCACCCTGCATAAATTTAGCCCTAACGGGGGGTGGAGGGACTGACCCCATTACTGTGCATGTGCCATGCGCCCAATGGCTTCTGTCCCTATGGGGTGCTGTATTGCGCATGCGCCATGTGCTCAACGGCTCCTGTCCCTATGATGGGGGCGGTGTATTGAGCATGCGCTTTTCCCATGTGGTATATAGGTAGTTTTACCACCAGACTGGGAGCGTGGCTTGATGAAGGGCAGTTTGATGATGCTATTTCTGGGTTGTGTGGTTTGGTAGTCGCAGCTGTTTCTGAAGATAGGTAAACCCACACAATGACTAGAAATGGATTCAGCAAGTCAGCCTGTGTGATGACCATGGAAAATGCTTGACTGCAGACCATGAGACAGGTATCACTGCTGCCTGCACAGAATGGATCTGAAAAATCAATCCAGGAGTGCCCATGCAGAGGGAAGGGGACTAGAGGGGGCATTTAAGATTTGTGCTGTGGCACTCTGGGAGATGTTTTGCCTCATAATGTTTTGTTTGGTCAATTTTTTTCTACCTTACTGGTTTTTGTGTATGTATCATGGTTTCAAATTATGTATTTTAATTGGTTTTGTATCTGCTTGTGTATGTTTCTTGTTTTATTCCCCTGATTTGTTTCATTGTGATTTGATCCTTTCTTTTTCTTTCTTTTTGTTTGGTTTTGGTTTTGATACATGTTTTCTCTATGTAACATTCCCGGTTGTTCTGGAATTCAATTTATAGGCCCTCAGGTAACTTCCCTCGGCCTATACAATCTAATCCTGTGGACTTCCCTGGAGACAGGGCCGTGTGGTTAGGGCAGAATTGTATTCAGAAGGCTGAATGCAGTGACTCAGGTCAGAGTTCTAGTACCTTGAACTCATTGAGACTTACCTGCCCCTACTTACCAAGTGCTGGGATTAAAGGCTTGCACCATTTTTTTTCAATGTGCCTCTTTGTTGAGAGAGAGAGAGAGAGAGAGAGAGAGAGAGAGAGAGAGAGAGAGAGAGAGAGAAGGTGTTTGGTCAATTAGGTGGGGAAGGGGAAAGGATCAGGAAAGCAATGAGGGAGAGGAAACCAGAATCAGATTACAGGGGATGAAAAGTAACTTTTTGAATTAAAAGAGCAATAAAAGAGAATAGTCTCCATTCTTAGAAAACATCGTCCATTGCTGGGAAGGGGAGAGTTTAGAGCATCTATTCAGTACTCAGCCTGTCTCCTTTCTCCCCTGCACTGGGCACAGATATTCTGGATCTGCTGGTCCTCATTGCTTCTCACCACCTACACTTTGTGGACCTTTGGCCAGCACCAGGGTCCAGACCTCAGGACTAAACCCTGGGGTGGATTTGCAGTCCTGGCCCCCCAGGCTGCAGACATGGCTTTCCATGTTGAATGTGGCATCTGTCACAAATGAGGATCATGGTGACAGGAAGCTGCTGGTGACTGTGAAGAGCCAGTGCTGGGCTGTGGGGAATGAGTTTGGCTCCTGGAACAGACATTACAGGATGCATGTGCAGAACCTGCTTCCCAGGGCAGAACATCCAGATGCTTGTTTGCAGGATTTCAGAACATCTCCTCAGGATTTTTGCAGAGCTGTGCCCATGATGGACCGGTAGGTCCTGACTCTTCAGTTTCTCATGGGGCTGATGGCTTTAGTGGGTAAAGCCACTAAATTGATGGTTCCAGGATCCACTTCCTATTACAACCCCCAAGAGCACAAACAGGAGGCAAATCTAGGTGTTGTACTGCTCTATCCTTGCAAAACAGCTGCCGTCTTTATGAGATCAGCTGTGACTCTAAGTGTATCACCTCAGCCCACAGATGGCTTTAATCCTTCGTAGGAGGAAGGCCAAGGCTGGTACTGAACTCTCACCTGACTCACTGCATTCAGCCTTCTGAATACAATTCTGCCCTAATCACACAGGGCCCTGACTCCAGGGCAGTCCAGAGGACTAGACTGTAAAAGGTTAATTGAGGACTTCTGTACTAATACACACTCAGACTCTCAAATATTTACACACTTCCTAACACAAATTAACATACTTACACATAATCACACACATACACCCTCATACACATACTTGTAGATTGTGTTGGTTAGTGTTTAGTTAACGTGACATCAGGTAGAGTCATTTAGCAAGAAGAAACTTCAATTGAGAAAACACCTCCCTCAGATTGGCTCGGGGGCAAGCCAGTGATGCATTTTTTGATTGATGATTGATACCCGAGTGCCCAGCTGACTACAGGTGGTGCCAAACCTGGACAGTTGGTCCTGGATGCAATAACAGAGCAGGCTGAGCAAGCCATGGGAAACAACCAGTAAGCAGCTCTTCTCCATGGCCTATGAATCAGTTCCTGCCTCTGTGTTCCTGCCTTGAGTCCATCCCCTGACTTCCCCAGATGATGGAGCATAACCTACAAGATAAATTAAACTCTTTTGTCCCCAAGTTGATTCTGGTCGTGGTGTGTTTTTTTTTTTTTTTTTCACAAGAATATAAACCTTAACTAGGGCACGTTTTTTCAAATTCAACTTTTTATTTGTGGATTGTATATGATGCATTTTGATCCCGCTCATCTCCCTGTGTCATCCCATCTGCCCTCTACCCTTGCAACCCCTCCCAGGATAAAACAGGATAAAATTTAGAAAAAAGGGGAAAGTAAAAGAAAAACCTTGTTCTGGAAGCTGCAGTGTGACACGGTGAGTCACTCGGTTCTTCAGTTACTTGCAAGTGTTCATTGCAAAGAGTCATTGGTCTGGTTTGAAGTTTCAGGGTTTTTTGTTCCACATCATCAATACTAGGCCCTCACTGACGCTCTTCTCGGATATCATGTGGATGTTCTGTGTCATCTTGTAACTTTGGGTCTGCAAGATGAGCTCCTTAATGTGCTCCAGCAGATGGTGTGGATGATGGAATGAGCCAGCGCATACCCATCCCATGGTTCTGGGTCTGGGTGGTTGCTTGGTTGATCAGCCTGCCAGTTCTTCATCCTCACTACCAGGGTAAGCTCTCCAGTACTGTGCCATCTAGCTCACCCTATGTAGTAAGCAGCAAGGGGCAGTAACAATTCTTCTGCTCTCGTGGTCTTGGTTCAGTTTGCTCACACCAACACCAGGGCCAGCTCTACTGTGTTGCCTAAGCAAGGTGTAGGGGCCATTCTGTCCAGTGTTGCAGTTGACAAGAGGTGGGGCCAACTCTCTTATTCTAGTGACCTCAAGAAGGACCCTCTCACCTACCACAGGCCTGGAGGAGCATGGGCAGAGCTGCTCTCTCTTGTGCGTATCACCATATGGTATATGAGGGAAAGATCTGGTCTCTTACACTCAGTTTCTCAGGGAAAGTTCACTCATGCCTCCGTAAACAACAGGGTCAGCTCTACCTTGTTGCCCAGGCAAGCTGCAGGGCTCACTTTCCCTAGTTCTAAGGCACACACTCATACCTTTACACATTCTTCATACATCCTTATATACTATGTGTTCATTGTTGTTATAGAAACTCTACACTTGTATGTTTCCAGGCTAATGCTCCTTTCCATCATGCTTTCTTATTTATAATATTCCTCCTTGCAGAACTATAACTTTGATTTTTTCTTATTTTTATTTTATTTAAATAACACTTTTTCATTTATTTTACATACTGGCCACAGTTTCCTCTCCCTCTTCTCCTCTCCCCTCGGTTTCCCATCTAAGCCCCTCCTTTCCACTCCTCAGTCTCCTTTCAGAAAGGGTCAGACTTCCCATGGGCTTGAACAAACATGGCACAGCAAGTTGAATCAAGACAAAGCTCCTCCCTTATATGAAGGCTGGTCAAGGTAACATAGCATGTGGAAGAGCTAAGGGCCAGAAACAGGGTCTGATCTCACTTCTAGGAACCTTACAAAGAGAAGAAGCTACACAACTGTCATACACATGCAGAGGGCCCATGGAGGCTTTCTAGCTGTTAGTCCAGATTCCATAAGCTCCCACAAGTTCAGGTAAGCTGTCTTTGTGGGTTCCCCCATAATGACACCCTTGGCTTGTATAAGCCCTCCCTTTCTTAGGCAAAACTTCTGAAGCTCAGCACAGTGATTGGTTATGTATCTCTGCACTTGCTTCCATTAGTTACTAGATACAGTATCTCTGATGACAATTGCTTTACTCACGAATCTGATTACACTACATGACCAGTTCTGGAACCCTATCCACTACTGCTAGGAATCTTAGCTAGGGTTATCCTTGTGGATTCTGTGGGGTTTTCTTGGCACCAGGTTTCTCCTTAATACCAAAATGTGCCCCCATCAAGACATATCTTTCCTTACTCTCCCACTAAATCCCAATGTCTTTCACCTTATGGAAGCTTTTCAGTGTCAGGAGGTCCCATTTATTGTCAATCTCAGAATCTGTACTGCTGGTGTTCTATTCAGGAAGTGGTCTCTTTGTCAATGTGTTCAAGGCTACTTTTCACTTTCTCTTCTATCAGCTGCAGTGTAACTGGATTTACTTTGAGGTCTTTTATCCACTTGGACTTTGGTTTTGTGCACTACAATGAATATGAATCTATTTGCACTCTTCTACCTGTCAACATCCAGTTATGCCAGCATCATTTGTTTAAGATGTCTTTCTTTTTTCCATTGTACAGTTTTGGCTTCGTTGTCAAAAATGAGGTGTTCATAGGTGTGTGAGTTTTTGGCAAGGTCTTTGATTCAATTCCATTGATCTATGTATCTCTTTTTATGCTATTACCAAGCTGCTTTTATTACTATAGCTCTAAAGTGGAGCTTAAAGCCAGGGATGATGATGCCTCCTGAAGTTCCTTCATTGTATAATATTGTCTTACTTATCCTGAGGGGTGTTTTTTATTACATATGAAGTTGAGTATTGTTTTTTGAGGTCTGTGAAAAATTGTGTTGGGATGTTTATGGGGATTGCATTGAATCTGCAGATTGCTTTTGGTAACATTGCCGTTTTATTATGTTAATCCCACCTATCCATGAACATAGGAAATCTTTCCATCTTCTAATATCTTCTTCAATTTCTTTCTTCAGAGTCCTAAAGTTCTTGTCATACATCATACAGGTCTGTCACTTGTTTGGTTAAAGTCATCCCAAGATATGTTATTTGTGTTATTTGTAGCTGTTTTAAAGGTGGTGTTTCTCTGACTTTTTTCTCAACCCATTTACCATTTGTATATAGGAGGGCTATTGATTATTTAGTTAATCTTGTATCCTGCCACAATACAGAATGTGTTTAACAGCTGTAGGAGTTCCCTGGGAGAAGTTTTGGGTCAGTTATGTGTATTATCATATCATCTGAAAATAGTTAAAGTTTGACTTTTTTCTTTCCAATTTGTATCTCCTTTATCTCCTTTTGTAGTCTTATTGATAACTAGAATGTTGAGTACCAGATTGAATAGAAATGGAGAGAGTGGACAGCCTTGTCTTATTCCTGATAGTGGAATGACTTTGAGTTTTTCCCCATTTAATTTGATTTTGGCTGTTGACTTGCTGTATATTGTCTTCAGTATGTTTATTTATGCTCCTTGTATCCCTGATCTCTACAACACCTTTATCATGAAGGAGTAATGGATTTTGTCAGAGGTTTCTTGAGCTTCTAATGAGAAAATTTGTTTTCGTTCTTTCAGTTTGTTTATATAATGAACTACATTGAAAGTCTTCATATCTTAAACTATTCTATCAGCTTTGAGATGAAGCCTACTTTATCACGGTGGATGATTTTTTTGGTGTGTTCTTTGATTCGGTTTGCCAGTGTTTTTTATTGAGTATATTTCCATAAATGGTCATGAGGGGGATTGGTCTTTAATTCTGTTTCTTTGTAGCATCTTTGTGTTTTAGGTATCAGGGTAATCATAGTTTCATAAAAAGAATTTGGGAATATTCCATCTCTTTATTTTGTGTGGAACAATTTGAGGAGTACTGGTATTAATTCTTCTTTGAAAATCTTGTAAAATTCTGTGCCAAAACCATCTGTTCCTGGTTTTATTCCCCATTGGGAGACGTTTAATGACTACTTCTATTTCTATTAGGGGTTATAGATCAATTTAAATTATTTATCTGGTCTTAATTTAATTTTGTATGTGGTACCTCTCAAGAAAATTGTCTATTTCTTTTAGATTTTCCAGTTTTTTTGGAGTACACATGTTTGAAGTATAACCTAATGGTTCTCTGTATTTCCTCAGTGTCTGTTGTTGTGTCCCCCTTACATTCCGGATTTTGTTAATTTGTATATTCTCTCTGTTTCTTTTTATTAGTCAGGATAAGAGTTTGTTTATCTTGTTGATTTTCTCAGAGAAACTACTCTTTGTTTCATTGATTCTTTGTATTGTTCTCTTTGTTTCTATTTTATTGATTTCTGTCCCCAGTTTATTTCCTGTCATCTACTCCACCTAGGTGAGTTTGCTTCTTTTTGTTCTAGAGCCTTCAGGTGTGCTGTTATTAACTAATATGAGATTTCTCCAGATTCTTTTTGTAGGCATTTAGAGCTATAAACTTTCCTTTTAGCACTTCTTTCATAGTGTCTCATAAGTTTGGGTATGTTGTGCATTCATTTTTATTGAATCTATGAAGTTTCTAATTTCTTTCCTTATTTCTTCCTTGACCCAGTGGAAAGATGTTCAGTTTCCATGAAGCTGTAGGCTTTCCGGACTTTGTGTTGTTGTTAAATTCTGACTTTGGGGCTGGAGAGATGGCTCAGCGGTTAAGAGCACTGGCTGCTCTTCCAAAGGTCCTGAGTTCAATTCCCAGCAACCATATGGTGGCTCACAACCATCTGTAATGAGATTTGGCGCCCTCTTCTGGTGTGCGGGCATACATGGTAGGCGAGGGACAGAAAAATATGCCAGTCAGACAGACAGAGCTAGGTGAGGGATTTATTGAGGTGGAAGAAATAGGGAAAAGAAGAGAGAGAGACAGAGACAGAGACAGACAGAGAGACAGAGAGGCAGAGGTTTCTAAGGAACCTGCTTGCCTCCTTAGAAAACAGCAGGAATAGAGCAGGAATGGGTGGAGTTTTTCTCTTAAAGCGACCTTTTGCACCTACATTCAGACTACTAGGGACTTAGGAGCCATGGTCCCTGGGCTGGCAAGGGTACTGCCTGAGTGCATGCTGCCAGTTGACAGGGACCAGAATAATGTCTGACTCCTACCGTTCTCATCTTTTTCTTATTATAAAAAGGTAGGGAAATTAAAGGGACTAGGAGGTGGTACAGGGAGGGGGCACCAGTGGGGACTGCCCACAATAACTATTTTCATTACACTGCAATGGTCAGAAGCAGTATGGTTCAGGACAAATACATTACAAATTTTGGATTGTTTCAGAGTACATATGATGATAAAAATTTTAAGTAATTTTTTATTGAAAGAGTTGTCATTTTTAAAGTTAATGTTTGATATGACCAACATTCCCTAGGTGAGCACAACAAAAGGACAGGAAACAACTCAATAAAACTGTATATGCCCAAAGAAAAGATAAAAGAAAGCAAAGCACAATGGAACATGTATATGTTTCAGTTTATGCTATACAGAAATAGTTAAATTACATTCCAGATAAACATGCTACATTAAGAAATAGCACTAGTAAGAAATTAATACCCAAAATGCAGAAGTGGTTTTAACATGAAGATACGAGACAGTGGAATTACGACCTGGATAAAAATAGCACATACCCCATTCCACTAGTTTTTCCTGGGTGGATCTGAAACTGTCATTTCTGAGAACTTTACCTTTCCCCAAATTCATCGAAATGCCAACCACCATCATAAAAAGGCACTTCAAACTGCTAAACCACAAATCTGAATCTGATTGATAAGTTTTCTTTTAAAACTTATATACTTATTTAGAAATAATTTTCATATTTTGGCAAAATTTTATAACTATCAGGTTTATCAATTCAATTAGTCAATGCAGGATTCATGCTACAGAGTTACACAGATGTTATGAAGTTTAAATTCACATTTAAAAGAATTGGGGGACTTTAAAACATGACTACACTATTATTGATTATGGAGATTAGTTTAGCACATTTTTATTGTATGCCAAAACTCCTCCAAATTAGCATTAATATTTAGGGAAAATGGTTAGAAGAAAAATCAGTAAAATATAAAATGATATGAATTTGTGCCAACTGTAACTTTTGACTGCCTCACAGAACTTGTATATATGTTAGTGGAACCGTGCAACTGGCAAAGTTCTTCAGAACCTACAAAAGTTAGGATCTAAATCCCTATGCAATATGACTTAGTCAATACACCCTAGAATTCCTCATGGAAAGACTCTATGCAAGCTATAGCTGTCTGCTCTATTCTTCCTACAATCATGTCAATACGAAGCACTGGTGTTGAACTTCAACAAGGACTGTAAGGCCATAGTAACTACAAAATGTTTATGTTTATTTATAGGTTCTCTCCCTTTAAAACTAACTTTAAACCCCCTTTTATTATGAAAAGTCTAGCATAATTCAAAATTTACATAGCAGTAATTACCACCACTTTATACACATGGCACAGGAAGTTAAAGATTAAACAGTATTCAGTGAATGTCTGATGATGTGCCGTGGTGCCTGAGATATACCTGTTCTTCTGTGTGGAAAAGAGATGTGCTACTGTGTTAAGTCTTAACATCCACCAAAGAATCTTCTATGAACATGTATAGATGAGAAAGATCTTTTAGAAATCATAATGATGTTTCCTTTCCTAAAACTAAGTTAAGGCTCCTACTTATGTGAACCCAAATAAAACTATTTTAGTGGTCAATATTTAAATCTTATGTGTCTAAATTTTACATATAAACAAGACTAGGTAATTTTTATTTGATGTGGAATTACCCTCTGTGTGCTGTGAATATGTTTTATTACTATTGGTTAATAAAGATGCTGTTTTGGCCTATGGCAGGGCAGAATAGAGCTAGGGGAAAAAAAAACTAAACTGAAGCACGAGGCAGAGAGACCAGCGCGGTGGAGAGACCGGCCTGCAGACACAGCCTACGCAGGATGGTACAAGCATGAAACAGTGAAGCCCACACTGAGAGCAGATTGTCCCACTACAATTAAACCAAGTAGGTTTTGGGGGGCTGGCCTGCAGAGTAGTAGGCCTTTTATTGGCGAGGTCCCTGGTGAATGGGGAGCCTGGTCCGGTCCCTGAAGACCCTCCTGAGTGGTGAGAGTGTTCTTGGCCCGCAGCAGGACACAGGAAATGGAGGGGGGCATTCCCCGACACCCTTGACTCCCCTGTCAGTCTGTGAGGGCTGTTCCCCTCTGCTGGGGCTGCTCCTCCTCTGGTGCAACCTCTCTATCCCTGGCCCATCCCAACTTGTGCCCAGGGGCTTCCTTCCTTCTCCATCCCTTCCCCTGGGCCACAGGAACACCTAGTTCAGCCTGTTTGGGCACTGGGTTGGGTGCTCGGGGCAGAGGGCAGCGGGAATTTCTTTGTTTTGGTGGCTGGCCTGCAGAGTGGTAGGCCTTTTGTTGGCGAGATCCCTGGTGCACGGGGAGACTGGTCCTGTTCCGGTAGACCCTTCTGAGTGGTGAGAGGGATCTTGGCCCTTGGCAGGAGCCAGGAAATGGAGCAGGGGCATTTTGTAAGCAAGGCCCCTGGCCAACAGGGAAACTTGATCCTGTTTTAAAAGACCCATTAGATAGCATTGGTAGGAGGAGATGGGCAGGCGCCAAGGCAAGAATTCACCCAACAATCTAAAAAAGAACATGAAAACACCAGAACCCAATGATCTTACAACAGAAGGACTTGAACACCCTAACACAGAAGAAGTGGAAAAAATTGACTTTATGAAAGCAATAGATTCCCTTAAACAACATGTAAAAAACGACCTTATAGAAATGGATGAAAAGTATAACAAAAAGTTTGAAGAAATGAGTAAATACGTACATGATACCCTGGGAAACCAAGAAAAAGTAATCAAACAGGTAATGGAAACAGTTCAAGAATTGAAAACTGAAATGGAAGCAAGGAAGAAAACACAAACTGAGGACTGGCTGGATATGGAAAATCTAGGTCAACGAGCAGAGACTACGGAAACAAGCATAAACAATACAATAAAAGAGATAGAAGAATCTCAGGTTCTGAGGACACCATAGAGAAAATAAACGCACTGATCAAAGAAAACAGCAAAGCCAACAAATTCTCATCACAAAACATTCAGGAAATATGGGACACAATAAAAAGAGCAAACCTAAGAATAATAGGGATAGAAAAAGGAGAAGAGTCACAGCTCAAAGGCCCAGAAAATATTTTTAACAAAATTATGAAAGAAACGTTCCCAACATAAAGAAAGATATTCCTTTGAATATTCAAGAAGCATACAGAACACCAAATAGACTGGATCAAAAAAATCCCCTCACCATTGAATAAATGGGACCCCCAGTAACTGAGAAGCTTCTGTAAAGCAAAGGACACTGTCACTAAGACAAAAAGGCAACCCACTGACTGGGAGAAGATCTTCACCAACCCCACAACTGACAAAGGTCTGATCTCCAAAATATATAAAGAACTCAATAAACTAGACTGTAAAAGGCTAATCACCCCAATTATAAAATGGGGCACTGAGATGAACAGAGAATTCTCAACAGAAGAAGTTCAAATGGCCATAAGACACTTAAGGACATGCTCAACTTCCTTAGCGATCAGGGAAATGCAAATCAAGACAACTTTTAGATACCATCTTACACCTGTCAGAATGGCGAAAATCAAAAACACCAATGATAACCTTTGCTGGAGAGGTTGTGGAGAAAGGGGTACACTCATCCATTTCTGGTGGGAATGCAAACTTGTGCAACCACTCTGGAAAGCAGTGTGGAGGTTTCTCAGGAAATTCAGGATCAACCTACCCCTGGACCCAGCAATACCACTCTTGGGAATACACCCAAGAGAGGCCTTATCACACAACAAAAGTATATGCTCTACTATGTTTATAGCAGCATTGTTTGTAATAGCCAGAACCTGGAAACAACCTAGATGCCCTTCAATTGAAGAATGGATGAAGAAAGTATGGAATATCTACATATTAGAGTACTACTCAGCAGTAAAAAAAAAAAAAACAAGGACTTCTTGAATTTTGCATGCAAATGGATGGAAATAGAAAACACTATCCTGAGTGAGGTAAGCCAGACCCAAAAAGAGGAACATGGGATGTACTCACTCATAATTGGTTTCTAGCCATAAATAAAGGATGTTGAGCCTATAATTCATGATCCTAGAGAAGCTAAATAAGAAGGTGAACCCAAAGAAAAACATATATGTATCCTCCTGGATATTAACCTTCATCAGGCAATGAAAGGAGACAGAGACAGAGACCCACATTGGAGCACCGGACTGAAATCTCAAGGTCCAAATCAGGAGCAGAAGGAGAGAGAGCACGAGCAAGGAACTCAGGACTGCGAGGGGTGCACCCACTTACTGAGACAATGGGGATGTTCTATCAGGAACTCACCAAGGCCAGCTGGATGCTCACCTTACTAGACCTGGATGGAGGTGGACTTCCCACAGGGCAGGGAACCCATTGCTCTTCGGGCTGACAAGGGTGGGGGACTTGATTGGGGGAGGGGGGGAATGGGAGGTGGTGGAGGAGAGGAGGCAGAAATCTAGAAAGAAAGAAAGAAAGAAAGAAAGAAAGAAAGAAAGAAAGAAAGAAAGAAAGAAGAAAGCTAAACTGTATGCAGCGAGAAAGAATGCAGAGTCAGGCAGATGCCATGCAGCCACCCAAGAAGTAAGATGAGAGGAAAAAAACACACACACACACACAAGTCTCATCGTAAAATATAAAATAATCGATATGGGTTAATTTAGGATGTAAGAGCTAGCTAGGATTATTCCCAAGTCATCAGCCAAAATAATTAATTTGATGTAACTAATAAGTTTTGTGTAATTATTCAGGTCTGGGTGGCCAAGAAATGAAAATGCAGTCTTCATCTATTCCTTTAGAAAAATAAAATAATCTGTATGAAGTAGCTCAATTAAAGAGTCACTTTGGAATCATTGTAAAATAATCCTCGCTAAACTGATAAAAAATAACTGTTTTTGTAAAACTAAAATTATATATTTCATTATTTTTAGGTCATGTGCCATACACCCTACTAAGGTATTCCAGACCAGTGTACTACCAGTATTGAGAACTGTGTTCCTTCCTTGGGGATACCACATCCCCAGTGCCTTGTTTAGTACTTGGTATATGGCAGGTACTGAACAAATACTGAGCAAATAAATTCTGGTTTTGAAAAGTTAGCTTTATGATTGAAACTTTAAAGTGTTCTTTACTGTAAGACTATTTACTAAAACAATGGAATCCATCACTTACAAGAATGAGGATTAATCTCTCCTTCCACAAACAATGTTATGTCTGTTCACAATAAATTTGAAAATTCCCACTTAGCCACCTGTGGACTAAGGAGCAGAGATTAAATCCAAAAGATCGTTATCAAATTTCTATGGTGGCCACCTGAAAACCAACTTTTGTGTCAAATCCCATGGTGATATCTGTTGGATTATTTTAAACCCTGGGGTACTAGGACCAAATACACATCTTCAGAGTCTTTCACCTTTTTAATTTGTTCTCTATAATGGTGAATATTTTAAAATGATTTAGGATTATTTATAGAAATATGCACAGAAAGTTCTTCATTCCTCATATGTTGGTTCCTCATTGCACTGTACTCCTCTTGACCTGATGAGTCAAAAACATAGATGTAAGGAAAAATGACATCATGAAATTTGCAGGCAAATGAATGGGTCTAGAAATGATCCTATTGAGTGTGATAACCCAGACCTAGAAATACAAATATCACATTTATCTCTTATATCTTCACATGTGAATACATGTTCTAAAAAATAAAATTGTCAAGATTAGGGGAGGTGGTTGGAGAGCAGTAGAAAGGGTAATGGCAGAGTAAAAATGACCAGATGGGAGAAATGGGAAAGGACAGCTCCTTTGGGAGGGAGAAAGAGATAAATACAGAGCAAGTAGGGCAAAGGGTAATAGCAGAACATGATCTGACAGGAGAAACAGGAACCATGGTTTTCTTAGGATGGAACACCATGGACAAGGATGGAGGTTGGTAAAACAAAAAATACGGATGTTTTGAAAACTCACAAAGGGTCATACTATTAACTATTTATGTAAAAAGTATAACACATGTAAGTCAGTGTAAAAATACACATGGAGTTTTAATGAATTTTTTTCATCTCTGCAGACAGTTCCCCACCAAGAATCAAAGGCCACCTAACAAAAATTCCAATACCAGACATGTGAAGCACTCTTTTCAGTTGTTGGCCAGACTTGTCAAGAGACTCCTAAAACATACAACCTACTGATGGGGCCCTTTATAACATCCTAGAGAGGTAAGTTTCCATTGTAAAAGACACCAAGAACTTCAGAAGCAGATCCCTGAGACCATTTTGTTACCTAGACAGACCTGAATATTTTCTTCCTGAGGTCTATCCTACATGGTACAAGTTTCATGCAAGCTTCAAAAAAAGGAGACAATCAACAGTCTTAACCCAACTTGATACCAACAATAAAAAGCATGGTATGATAACCCTAAGGATGCAGTATTGACCAACATACTTTAGTGTTAACCAGATACTCTCTAATTGGACTTACACCCACATAGCAAGAGGGATACCATACCTTGTAGGAGAAACCTAACTTCTCAGTGCTGATGAAATCATGGGTATTGGAGGAGAATCTACAACTATTAACTTATTAAATCGGCATAATGTGTAACAGTCTATAAACATGTCCTTATACTCACAGATAAGTGTACCCTTCACCCCCCCATCAGTGAAACTTCTCTGCAACAGATGGACACGACTACAGAAAGCAAAAGTCAACCAAATCTCAGAGTTGTGTAGCCTAGTCACAATAAGTACATCTAAAAATACTCCCACAGCTCAGGGATGAGTAAAAGGAGGTGGACAGATTATAAGGGCCAGAAAATCAGAGAGTTTGCTATGAGATTGAGTGTCCTAATAATATCAGAAACAATTGAAGCAATTCCCATAATGCCCACCAACATTTATGGACTAGGGAAAGCCCAAGGCCTCAAACCTAAAGAACTACCTAAACCAAAGAATGTTGATAGTGGGAGAAATTGTCTTTCCCATAGAAGAGTAAACTAACTGGCTGTCCAGTATTAAATAGTGAACCCTGAAAACAGGCATACAAGCAAAATTATATAAATAGAGCTGGTTGTATCTATGAAAACATGAATATGCACATAGATACATGTATGTATGCAGGAAGGAAAATAGAGGCCATGGTTTGAAAGAGAAAAAAAGAGGGATATATATGTGAGGGTTTTGGAAGAGGAAAGACAACTGGTAAATGATGTAATTAAAATCACAAAAAAATTTAAAAAAATAAGGTAAAAGAAAAAAGATTGGAAGTCTATTAAAGTGGAAATCCTTACATGAAATTGATAAAATTCTACATATTACTGAATCACAGAAATTAAAGCAAGAAAGGATATGCAAATTAAAACAACCTTTGAAATAGGGAAATGGAAACAGCACCAAAAATAAGCAGCTACAAAATCTTTGGATCCAGGTGGATCCACAGCAGCATTCAGAGGTTAAAAGAACTACAAACAACACTTCATAAATTAACAGAATAGAGATAAAATGGGTACTTTCAAACTCCCTGTACAAAGGCAGATTCATTCTACTAAAGAGGCTTTGTGAAGACTCAAAAAACAAAACAACAAAACAAAAATCCTTTAGTAATATAGTAGGTGGTAGCAGTTTTTCTTTTAGGGGCTATAACATGTGTCCAGTCATGGGTTCTTGGCTAGGTTTATGATACAATGCATTCATTCTCTAAAGCTGAGTTGACATTAGGTTCAATTAAGTAGGTGTTGGCTGTCCCAAAGTTACATGTGCTTTTATAGCACTGTTAGGCATGGCTTGTTATGCCTTTTGTTTAGTTTTCAACCTTTTTATCTGGGTAGGTCAATTGACTACATATTCCCCTTGCATAGTACCTCACAAATACCTGAGGGTTATCCTTCAGGGAGGTAGCTTCCAGATCAATGACACTTTGATGGCCCTAGGGTGTAGTGTCTTCAGCAATAGGATCTTACCCTGGATGTTCTAGCAGGTAACCAAAGCAATGGCATTAGCCTCTATTTCTTTTAGAGGTCTCTTGGTGCATACTAACAACTCAAGTGGATGTTTTTCATAGCTGCCCCTGGATGGTTTTATCTAATCTAAACAGGTTGAGGGGGTGCATTATCCCAGTATGTGGAGCAACTGCTCTGATGCAATGTGGTTTTATGTGTTTTTAAGTATGCATATAAAATAATAGGCTTGCTCTTGTTTCTCAAACATCCTCAGTGTTACTTGTGCCCCTTTCCTCTCCCTGTGCATTACTCTCCCCTTTCCTTCCCTCTCACTATGTATTCTTCCCCCTTTCCATGTAGTACTCGCCTCCTTTTGCCTAATCCAGCCCCCTACTTTTATTTTTTCCTTTCATAGCACCTGTGTTCTATTTCCCTCTTTAAAGCTATGTCCCATCCTCCCACAATGCTCCCTTTCTACTTTCCCAGCATGTATGGTTACTCAAGGTTAAACATTCAAGTCAAGAAGATTTGGTTCTAGGATCTACAAATAAGAGGAAACAGAGGGCGCTTGATTTTCTGGACCTGGGTGACCTAAGTATAATCTTTTGCAGTTCCATAAATTTTGTTTGCAGATTTTGTTTTTCTTTATAGCTGAAAAGAATTGTGTACTTAAACCAACCATCCATTAACCTGTTGAAGGACAGCCAGACTGCTTTCATTTCTTAGCTATTGTGAATAGAATGGTGGGAGACATGGTTGAACAAGTACATCTGTAGATGGATATCAAGTCTGCATAGCTCAGTCATATAAAATGCCTAATGTAAGCTCTTTTGATACATTTCCACACTGATTTCCCAAAGAACACATGCATTGCAAGCCCACCAACACTGGGCTTCCCCTTCATGTTCGCCAGCACTTTTTGTCAACTATAGTGTGAGTTTCAGGCTTTTCTTTGTTTCATTCTTTGTGTCTGTTATTTGGTAAAAACATGGGATCAAATTTCTGAATGAACTTTTTCATTGTCTTTTATTTTAATAGTGTACAAGTATACAAAGTAACAAAAAAATCAGAACTAATTTGTTTTTCCAGTAGAAAGAATTTATATTCAGCAGGTAACACAAGCCTTCCTTTTAAATTCCATTTTTTTACATTAAATAATGTATATTTCTCTCCTTGTCAAGCAAGATAGAGTTGTCTTAATCTACAACTCTTATTAATTTTAGTTATGAACATTAAAGTGTCTCCCTTTATAATCGGACTAGTAGCACAAACATTATCTGTGGTAGTGGAGGCAGTTGATCATTCCTGGAGTCGTAATTTGGTTAAGTCCTAAAATACTTGGTTGCAAAATCCCTCACCCAGTAAAACTAAATACTGCAACATGAAAGGCTTGAAAACCTGTAGGTGGAGACCATTCGTTCATTTCCCAGTTGCCCAGACCTGAAATAATCACACAGAAACTATATTAATTAAAACATGCTTGGCCAATAGCTTAGGCATATTTTAGCTAACTCTTACATCTTAAATTAACCCATTTCTATTAATCTATGTATCACCATGTGGCTCATGGTTTACCATTAAGTTTCTCCGATGTCTGTCTTTTTCAACAGCAACATGTTGTCTCCCTAACTTTGCTTTCTTTCCTCCTCTATCTGCTTGGTATTCCTGCCTTACTCTATTCTGCCCTTCTGTAGGCCAAAGCATCTTCTTTGTTAACAAATTGTAATAAAATATATTCACAGTATACAGAGGGGAATCCCACATCAAAAACCTACTGCACCCTATATAGTACATGCACAGCAGCAGCATGGGGTTCATGGGACAGAAGGACTGCAGTTTGAATGACTGAATGGGACCTCCAAGGATGTTGGACACCAAAGCACATATTCTTTCCCTAAGACACTCACTATGATTGCAGAATGACTTTGTGTCCAAACATAAATCAAACACACAGGAAACGAATCTCATCTGCAGGATTCAGGATCCTGCCTGACTCTCAGCAATGGCCAACACTCCTTATGGCTGCTTTAGGCAGGGATACTGGTCACCAATGCCAGACTGCATTTTCCGCTGCAGCTCTCCACCAGAGACAAAATGGCAACAGGATCCCACAGCAAGACCTGTTCTTAATTGTGTGAGATGTGAAGGAACATGGTTGGCCAGCAGGAGCTGGTCCTTGCTGTGGGTCTTGGACTCAGAGCCCTCAACCACCATATGTAAATAGGGGCAAACTCTGTATTTGAGAGGTGGCACCTCCAGCTATGGATCAGGTGTCTGTTCAGTAAAGGGGCTCACACCCAGCCTGGCACTGGATCCGTTCCAGTGGTGCTAACCATAGGCATCTTGTTGATGCCCAGGCAGCTTGTGTGCAGTTCGATGAGGCTGCTGTCATCCTGGCTCTCTTCTCCTTCCTTCTGCTCTGAGGAGCCCATGAGTCTGCTAAGCAGGTTCTCAGGGGAGCCTCCATTGAAGGATGTTTGCTTTAGCAGCTCACCAAAGAAGAACTGCCCAATCCTGTGGAGGTACACTGTGTAAATGGAGCCCCTCTGCAGGGAAGGCTGGAACTGCTCACACAGAGCTATGAACACAACCAGCAGCAGAAAGCAGTGCAGCCTGGGCCACACACATATACAGCACACTTCAGAAGTCTCAGGTGGTGAAGTACTTGTCCAGCATGTTGGTACAGTCCTTGCCCTCAATGGCATTCAGGACAACAGTTTCCAAAGAATGAAGGCCAAGAGCTGGGGAAGCCCAGTTTCCTAGAACCAAAACTGGACTACTTTAGAACTCTGGACAGAAAAGCTACTTGCTCTTGAGAATTTGGTTCCACCAAACTAAACACTTTAGCCATATTTTCCAAGAGCACATAAGCTATGTATACTTCTACCTTCTCCCAAGACTTGAGGACCAGCATACAGGTCAACCTGCACTGTTCTGCTGGCCATGACTGAAAAAGAGCAATGCTCCTGATTACATAAGCACCATGGCCTCCCGATTCTTGCTTCTGGAGATGTATCTGAAAAAGTGTCCAATACATCTGGTGCACCTCATGGAAGTCACCCTGAGGGTGCTCGCACACAGCTTGCCCTCCATGTGGTAGCACCATCTTTCTTGGTGACCTACTGGCCACCGCCAACACCAACACCATGGGCCTCTGCTCTGTTCAGAACTGGTGCTGTGGCTGGCGATGTTGGCGGAGCTTCTCACTTCCTTCCCTGTGGCCCCTACAAGCACTCTATGAGAAGCGATTATTTTTTAGCAGAAGCTACTATTGATGGCTACTTTCCTATCTGCCTGTATCACTGTGAGAAACACTTTTTTCCCAGGTAACACAGTAGTACTGAGCTGTATTCTCCATCTATAGTTCAGAGACATACAAATTTGCAACTCTTTTTGAGGATTCTTTGGAACCAGAGAATATAATGGAGAATCTAGGCCCCAGTGGCTTGTTTGAGTCTGAGAAGTGGTACAGGAAAATCCTAGAGAGCTCCCCTGGAGAGCTAGTACCAGTAAATGTTGTTTTAGCCAATGCCAATGCCACTCCTCAGGGTTACACATGAATCTGGCTGTTGATCCCAGAAGCACAAATAAGGAAGATGCTTCTGTCAATATAGTCCAAGTAAAGGAACCTGCCAAAGCAGAAACCACAGTGAACAGCAGAGTTAAGGTCCAGCTACTTTGGGGATTGGAATCAGAAGGAACTGAGTTTAGGAGTTCTCCCCAGGACTCTTGGGCCTTTCCCTACCTGTACATTAACATGGAAAAATGAAGATGAGGCAGGTCCAAGCAATGGCAGGGTATTCTGTCTTGGCTGTCTCATCGCATTATCTCAGGGACCCCATAGAAGAAGAGGTGCTAGTCAAGCAAATGAGTTCTCACTAACTCCTCCTAGTATGGGCTCCTGAAAGAGCAAGCCAGGTGAAGTGAATTACTTTCTCCCATGGAATATAAAATAGATGGTAAAAACACCCAGGCCTATGTGCAAAAGACCTCTTTCAGATCCACAGGAGAGCAAGCAGATGTTGATTCCTCATGAATTGGAGAACTCAGTCAGCCATTGGGCCCCATGTCTGTTAGGGTTACCACATGTGGACACCTGTCCTGCAGAAACTCCAGAGAGAGACTCAGCCCACTCCTGTAAGTCCCAGAGCAGCCATCACTTCCACAGTCATTCACTATATCAGTGCTGCCGTGGGCTCAACTCACCTATAAAAAGGCACAGGCTAAGAGATTGGATACGAAAACAGGATCCAACATTCTGCTGTTTACAAGAAACACACCTCAACCACAAAGACAGACAGGCACCTACTCAGAGTAAAGGGCTGGGAAAAGGCTTATCAAGCAAATGGACCTAAGAAACAAGCAGGTGTGGCCATACTAATTTCTAACAAACTTGACTTCAAAATTAAATCAATCAGAAGAGATGGAGAGGGACATTTTATACTCATAACAGGATCAATTCATCAAGAGGAAGTCTCAATCCTGAATATCTACGCCCCTAATATAAAAGCACCCACATACGTAAAAGAAACATTACTAAA
>NW_026068439.1:108641-129719 GCF_014885135.2 Alexandromys fortis | reverse complement strand
GGGGGGTAGGGAAAATGGGAGGCTGGGAGGAGGCGGAAACTTTTTTTTCCCATTCTCAATAAAATAAAAAAAAACAGGTATCAAACAATAATATTTATAATTATATATGTATAATTCTAAAATATTATAATAGTTAAAACATTTATATCCACACTATCTTTTATCATAACTAAGGAAAACTATAACTATAAATTCTTCAACTCATCAAAGACTCCAGAAGGATATACTATTACCTAAGGAAACAGGAAGTACCATTGTAAGCAATTTCCAAAACTCTAGAATTGACAGAGGCATCTCACTGCCTGGAAAGTCACCCAAAATTTTTCTGTGCCATTGGGGCATCCATCTTCAGCCTACTGGCCCATAGTATCCAGCAGACTTTTCTACGAAGCAGAAAATTTCAAAGGCAGTTCCACCTGTATTGACTGTCAGTAACTTTTTTCTGTGTCCTGAAAAATGTCTAGCAGACTGTTTCATAAATCAGAAACTCCAAAGGACCACCTCACCTTTAGACAAGTTCAGCAGTCCTCTCTCTGTGGGTTCTTCATGTCCAGTTAAGCAGTCCAGGCAAGGGCAGTTTCTTGGCCAAATAGCTAGCAAACTCCATAAGGAACCTCTTTGATGCCCATCTTCCTCTTGAAGTAACTTGTGCTGCCAGGAGAAGATGTGTCTCTGTCATGAAAAGTCCTAATTTTTTAGAACATTTTAAATGTTATATTCTGTAGTCTTTGAAAGGTTTGAAGAATACCTATCTGAAATACATCTCTGTACATCTAGAAAATCTAACATGACTATAAGCTTGACTATCATAAAGAGTTAATTATTACATTTTTAAATGAGCTGCACAAACACAATATCTTAATCAAAAGCAGAAATATACAACAAAATTGACCTTAAGTTTTTATCAATAAACCAAGATCCATACCAATGCAAATCTCTATGGAATATCCCCTTAAATATAAAGAAACATTTACAAACAATATTTGGGAATATGGGCCTAGCTCTGTCCAAACTTCTTCCTGTTTATTGGGCAAAGTAATTTTTAAGGGGTGTTCAATGTGACCTTTCTGAAGGTCTTGTTCCATCAAACCATATTAGTCTGGAAGCAATCCACTGATTCTCATCCTCCGTGGAAACAAGAGAAGAACCTGTTTTCCAAAGCAACATAACCTTAGACCCAAATTTGAAACTCATGATACCTCTATAATATACATGCTGGTTTAGCTTAGCAGCCCATAAGATGAAATATCTATCTGTATTTAGCTCATTCACAGTCAAAAACTTTATAGATAACACAATAATTTACATAATCCAGACTCTGTATGAATTTTACATTTTTATGTGGCTTATTGTTTTTTACTCCTTTTAATCTATGAAAATCTGTATTCTGTCTTTTTAAAGACTTCACTTTTTTAACCATTCCCTTTAAACAATGGGTTCAATGGAAAACATTTGGAGGTAGTAAAGACTAATTGTAGCCATTGATGTTTTATTTGCATTTTATGATCATTTAGAATCATTGAATGTGAGCAAATAAAAGATACTGTAAGCAGAAGCTGTGTACAAAGGCAACAGTGTAGACAAAAACTGTGGAGAGGATCAAAGCCCAAGAGGCTGAGTATTCTGCACTGCTTCTCTTGTCTTTGTCACCTTGAGAAACTCACCTGTGCCAGACTCGCATGTAATATCCAGGCAGCTCATTTAACAAGGCTGCACACAATACAACTGGCCATCAACTGCAGCTCCTTGGCAATCAGGTTTCCTTCTAAACCAAAGCCTGTGATGACACTGGGCCCAGTTTTGTTGACTTGAAATTCCAAGTTTGTTGACTTTGTCTGGGCAGTGATGTTCCCCAGTCCTGTCAAGCCCCGTTTATCTATTTCCAGTACAAAGACCTATCTTGCTGTTTATTCATAGTCAAGGAATCCCCTATTGGGACATCAAATTTATCTGTTTGAATAATCATTGGATGGGACAACAGCACCTTTGGGCATGAAACATGAAGGCTGTGAAGATAAAGAAGCAGATATCACCAGATTAATCCAAGTCTCAGTCAAGCAGAAAGAGGAAGAGTCTCCTGGAAAACGTGTGTCTTCTCTCAGCCACACCCTGCCCGAGCACCCCAGGACAAAAGCAGATTTCTGAGGCAGCATTCATCTGCTGCAGCTTGGAGCAATATGGAATCCATGAGGAAGGTAGGGTCTCCTTCTCAAGGTACCCATAGACAACTATCCCCTAATCTCCTCTTCAGGGGAATTTTGCTCCTCTCCTGATTGACTGTGGCCCCTGTCACCACCACACACTTTCATCCCTTACTTTTCTGCTCTCAGAATAGAATTTCCTCTGGATAAATCTCCTCCTCCTGATCCAAATGCATGCCCTTTCTTCTGCCCTCTCTCACTGCTTTTATCTCTTGACATGTCTCACTTGCCCCACTCCTCCTCCCTTCCTCTTCTTGTGCCTCCTTACCACCTAAGAGGAAAGTGTGCAAGCACTTCTTTATGTGCTCATTGATTCCTGAGTATGATAATAAATTCAGGAGCTTAAGAAATGTGCAAAGATCAATATGAGTACAAGACTGGAAGATTAATAAGTTATCCAAATAAGGACAGCCCAGGACCAAATGACTGCATAATGGAACATATCTGCTGTCTTTAAATACAATAGAGATCAATGATCCTCAAACTGCTTCACCAAAGAGACAATGAAAGATCATTCTAAACTTTCTAAAATGGCAGTAATACCCTGATGCAAAATCCATAAACACACACCCACACCACAGTGTATAATATAATGTATTTGATGCATATCATCTGAAATGAAATTTCTTGTTCACATTATTCAAGAACATTATTCAAGATACGTCATGTTCACAGTGGATTCAGCATAGAGCATTAGGTTAAGTCTACACAAAAACTGATCAACAGTTAACAGGCACAGTCAAGGGAAGTGGCTATGCTCAGCCACAAAGAATGAAACGTTATAATTTTCTCAAATACACGGGGACATAGTGTCAATTGAAATATGCAAGTTCCAGTTACATACTGAACCTAACTAGAACTATGGATGTGTCAGTGGAATTTTAAAATGGGTGGATTTTAAGTACATGACAGGAAATGTTGCAATATAACACAGCAGATGAAAATGATCCATGCAAACTATATATATGGATACATGTCTCACAGGGATAGTTCCTACTTTACACAGTTAAGGTTTCAAATTTAAAAAAAACCATAGTACAATATGACCAAACAAAATTTTTTAGAAAGGACCAATTTAAAAAGACAAATGATCACAGGCAGAAATCAATGTCTCAAACACCAGCAGTGAAACTGTGAATCCAAAGATTGCAAAGAACATGAAACCCATGGGAACATAGAGAAAAACTTGCAGTGTCAAGGTCCATGAGACTGGGAAATCCCAAGTATATCAGGACCAATGCTGAAATACAACTGCTCTCCATCCAACATGAGTTTCTTTGAAGCTTCAGGATAAACCTCAGCACACTGCAATGTCCTCTAAAAACATATTCTTATCATTTCTCACAAAGGTTAAGTGTTATCACTGCCAAGGTTGGACCAGTAATAGCAGGGAGTAACACAAAGTAATTTATCTCTCTAATAACATTGACTGCATTAATTTTTTGGCAGTGAAAAAATCCTTAACATGATGCAAATTAAGAGACAAAGGTATCCCTTCTCCATGCTCTCAGAGGACAGGGAAGGCATGGCAGTTGGAGGAGATGGGGCAGTTGGCATGGAGAAGGTGAGGCTGAAGCAGCTGGTTCATGGCTTTGCCAGGCCCTTGCTGCATCCTCCTGCTGCTCTCCAGTGCTTTATGGTTTTATGACTTCCCAGATCAATCAGCACTCCATACATTCATGCACATGAGGAAGTGTGAGGCCTTTCACATCACATCTTGGGAAGGACTTTTTGTTTTTTTGTCTTGGGTAAGCCCCATAGTCAGAAGGAGGACAGACTCAGGAACTCTGAGCTGACCTGGAGTAGGGATTTGGCTCTGGACTCATTGGAGTGGGAACCTACAGGCTGCTTCAGTGGTTTTTTCACTCTAACTGAAAGTTGTCTAGAATTCAATGAGAT
The DNA here is from genome assembly GCF_014885135.2 of Alexandromys fortis. NCBI lineage: Eukaryota > Metazoa > Chordata > Mammalia > Rodentia > Cricetidae > Alexandromys > Alexandromys fortis. Next base: position 125,619 of record NW_026068439.1, on the reverse strand, counting down.
AGAATCATCTCCTCTACACTCCTGATATTCAATTCCTTCTTCTTAAACTCATGGATGAACTCTAAAAAAAGGTAGCCTGTATTTAACATTGTAATAGGTAGAATGTCCCTAACTGAGATGGAATGTTTTTGTTTTGTTAGGGATGAGACATGGTAATTCTGGAAGATAATTAAGAGAATAGGTAACATTTATGCTCATTAAACCTTGGGGAATACAGTCATACATAGGGTGTATTCACAGTGCACACCCTAGTGAAACTTTTTTCTACAATAATTTCATACTAGCAAAGCATTTAAAATAAGAAAACTATTTTAGAAATATCAAAGTATCAAGCTCATTTAAGAGTATAACCAATGATGGTAGAATTCAAGAAACTAAATTAAAGCACAAATTAATCCAAAACCATTCAGGAGATACAGAGCAAAACCAACAAACCAGGAAAGAAATAAAAATTCTTTTGGTCAAATCAGATCAACCATGTTCTGATGTGGGATTCTCCTTTGTATGCTGTAAATATGTTTTATTACCATTGGTTAATAGAGAATCTGCTTTGGGCCTATGGTAGTGCAGAATACAACAAGGTGGGAATTCCAAGCAGAGATAGAAGAGATAAGAAGGCCAACTCAGAAAGACACCATATAGCTGCCAAAATAGAAAGACACCTTCTTTAAAACCTTTCCAGCAAGCCACAATCCACATGAGAAAATACCAAATAATAATAATGGGTTAATTTAAGATGTAAGAGTTACTTAATAAAAAGCCAAAGCTATTGACTGAGCAGTGTTGTAATTAGTATACTCTCTGTGTAATTATTTTGAGTCTGAGCAGCTAGGAGATGAACAAGCATTTCAATTTCCTGCCTAGAATGTCAATTTCCAAGTGAACAATAATAACAAAGTCTACATGACCCAATTTCTGAGACCAAACTCCCTGAAGCCAACAAAGCAACATCTTCTCTGCAGTGCGAGTACAAGACTCAAACAAGTCAGTCCTTCAATGGGCAGGGTCTACAATACCCCCACAATGGCTCCTGTGTGGTCACTCCAATAAATAAATTATGCTATTCACAACCAAATGTATTTTTTTTCTCCTTGTATCTTACAGCACTGCATTTCTTCTATCCTGGCTGTGACTAAGTCCTTGAGAAGAAGCAACATCAGTTACATAAGTCTTATTATACTCTGGATCACAAAGCACAGGAAAGGCATGGATGGAGATTTAAGAAGGTGGATCTCAAGCATGCTTGCATGATTTTTCAGGGTTCCATTATCTGTAATGGCCCAATTTCTCCTTCTGGCTTCTACCACCCTGGTGTTTCATAACCTCCCCAGACAGCACCCCTTACAGAGGTCAGGAATTCAAAGACATGAGATGGTGTGAAACCTCTGTCACTAAAACTTTTAGGAGAGCATTTTGATTATAACGAGAGCAGCAGTAGCACCAAGAATGGATTCAGTGAACTTCCTGCTGACCCGAGAAAGAGATTTGGCTATTCACTGGAGAGTGAGAACATGAGCTTCTGCAATAATGCTTTCACCTAGACTCTCAAATTTTCTAATGAACTGAGAGATGCAGACCTCCTTGTTTCTATATTCATGATACTCAATCCCCTTTACTTAAACCCCCAATTATGGGAATCATAGCAATGGTACCCTGTCCTTGAAACTGAGATGTCATTAGGAAATGGGATGTCCCTCAAGATTCCCAAGTCATATTGTGTCTCACGGGTGGAATGGTGAAAGAGAAGATTACTTACAATGATAAGGGAACTGATAAGGCGAGGAATATGTTGTGGGAGGTAACAAAGCTGGTGAGTAGGATACAAGTGCATAGTAAAAAAAAAAAAATATTTTTTACAGCTAATATATACTGACAATAGGTTTAAGGTATAAAAATAAACCGAATTAGGAAAGGTCAAAAATAAATGAGCAGAGAATAGAAACGATTGGTAATAAAAAGAAAAAGACGGAAGCAAATGCATAAAGTAAAAAAAAAGAAAGAAGAGAAGAGAAAAGAAACCAGAGAAGCGGTTCTGTGGTAGCACAGCTCTCCACAGGCTTCTTCTCTTCCTAAAGTTTATCCCTTTCACAAGGTGCACCTCCCTCCTGTCTCCCTGCATTCCCAGCCCCTGCCAACAACCTCTGCTGTCTGCTTCTGTCTCAACTCTCCCAGATTTCTCATGAGCAGGATTCAGTGGGAAAGCTCCTTCTAGGGTCCCAGTAACATTGAGGTTTTTGTCCTATAAAGGGCTGCTGCCTGGCAGTGGCAAAGTGCTTTGGGAAAAGACAGGAAAAATGTACAAATGTTCTGGCCCCATCCACTCCATTTCTTGGAACTCCATTTTCCATTCCTTTTTGTCTCTTACCTGGATGTTGTATCTCTTCTGCTTCACAGAGGGAAATAAGAAAACCTTGGAAACAGCTTTCTGATCTTCTCCCTCAAGCCTTTTCAGCCACTTCTACTGTACTTGTTGGAGGGTATGGGAGCCTCCTGGGCTGCTCATTTGTAGATGTAGATGGTAACTCTCTACTTATCAAGTCTTGGACTATTATTTAGTAGTGGGTACTTTCATGCTGATAAGGGTCCAGAAGGGACACAGCATTTATGAGATCCGGTGTCATCTGGCTGATAATGTCTACACTGGTGGTGGTGTTCTCTCTAATGTCAGTAATGTCCTCTAGTCAAGGTGCTTTTGGTAGCAGTGTCCTCCAAGAACTCTAACACAGCCACAGTTGTGTCAGCAAATGTGATGTCACTGCTGCCAGCCTTCTCCATCTCAGCCTCCTCATGAGCCCCCTTAGATTTTTCACAAAAAGAGGCTGCATTTTCTGTCTTCATAGATGTCTTAACTGCTTACAAATCAACACTCTGTGGGGTAGAATTCACAGGTGAGTTAAGATCTGATGTATAAATCGGGTGAACTGGACTTAGAGAAGCCCTTGCTAGTTTTTTCATTTACCTACCAGCCTTTCTTTACTTTTGTTGGTCTCATGAATGTTAGCAGTGCAGCTCGCTCCATCTCCTCTTCATAGGAGATAAAATACTAGTGGGATAATGTACACTACTCTTTGTGTAGTGGTTCTTTTGATGATGTTCTACTCACTGATGATAAAAGTATTTTTTTGATAAAGTAAGTCATTTTGTGCCAAGGTTTTAAACAATTTCTTTGTTTCACTTGTTTCAAAGTTGCCCTCTGCCACTATGTAGCTCAGAGAACACATTGTGCTTACAAAGGTAGAAATGGACCACTTTGACCATATTCTCTAGATGCTTGTTGTAACTTGGCATCACTGAGATCCCTCCAAAATAGTTCCTGTACATGTCCTCACCTTCTTAGGTCAGGAATGGCACCCCCACAAGATGCTAGAATTAAAAAAAAATGAGCTCTAGTGGACAAGGTTACGGCTACCAATTGGTATGTCATGAAAGTCAAAACTCTCACAGGCATCATAAATGATGCATATTGGGGTTAAAGGTTTAAAAAACAAATGACAAAATCCCAATCCCAAAAAACAGTAATGAGAAAGTTTGCGGAGTAACAGAGCAGGATATAACTGAACACTTGGTAGTTCAAACAAGGGTCAGAGAAACAAAGAGCTGATCCTTGAAAAAAATGAACAAGTCTTACAACCCTCGACATGAATCACCCAAAGGAAGAAACTAATTATAGATGAGACAGGAAAGAGATGGGTAGGAGTCAAGGGAACTGTAGGGCCCACAGGGAAACCTTGTTCCCCAGAGTGTTGATGACCCTAAAAGAAAGAGATTGCTCAATTCACTATACAGACAGCAACACTGATATAAGAGGTTACCAATAATGCACCACCTAGGGATGTTACCATGTCCTTGAAACTATTATGCTATTAGGAAATGGGCTGTCCTTCAAGATTCGCAGTCATATTGTCTCTTACGAGTGGCATGGTAGCACAGGAAGAGTCTTTCAATGATAAGGGATAAATAAGGCCAGGGAAATAGGCTTTCTGATTTCTGCCTCAAGCCCTTCCAGCCACTTCTACTGTACTTGTTGGAGGGTATGGGAGCCTCCTGGGCTGCTCATTTGTAGATGTAGATGGTAACTCTCTACTTATCAAGTCTTGGACTATTATTTAGTAGTGGGTACTTTCATGCTGATAAGGGTCCAGAAGGGACACAGCATTTATGAGATCCGGTGTCATCTGGCTGATAATGTCTACACTGGTGGTGGTGTTCTCTCTAATGTCAGTAATGTCCTCTAGTCAAGGTGCTTTTGGTAGCAGTGTCCTCCAAGAACTCTAACACAGCCACAGTTGTGTCAGCAAATGTGATGTCACTGCTGCCAGCCTTCTCCATCTCAGCCTCCTCATGAGCCCCCTTAGATTTTTCACAAAAAGAGGCTGCATTTTCTGTCTTCATAGATGTCTTAACTGCTTACAAATCAACACTCTGTGGGGTAGAATTCACAGGTGAGTTAAGATCTGATGTATAAATCAAGTGAGCTGGACTTTAGAGAAGCCCTTGCAAGTTCTTGTCATATACCTCCTGACCTTTCTTTCCTTTGGTTGATCTGATAAATGCTGGCAGAGCCAGCTCACACTGTCTCCTCTTCACAGGGGATGAGAGACGGGTGGGACAATGTGCATGTCTGTTTGTGTAGTGGTTCTTTGATGATGTTCTTTATTATTCCTGTAAATATATTTTCTTTGATAAATTCCTTTTGTGCCAACGTCTAAAACATCTCTTTGTTCCACTTATTTCAAAGTTGTCCACTACCATTATGTGTCTCAGAGAACACATTGTGCTTACGAGGGTAGAAATGGACCACTTTGACCATATTTTCTGGATGCTTGTTGTAACTTGGCATCACTGAGATCCCTCCAAGATAGTTCCTCTACATGTTCTCCACCTTCTCAGGGCAGGAATGGCACCCCCACAAGATGCTAGAATTTAAAAAATAAATGAGCTCTAGTGGACAAGGTTATGGATATCTGTTGGTATGTCATGAAAGTCAAAAGTCTCACAAGCATCCTAATGATGCATACTGGGTTAATATAAAAAACAAAGAAGTACCTCATATCCCAAAACTCTTATGAGAATGTGTACAGAGGTACAGAGCTGGAAATAAGTGGAGTTTGGTAGTTGAAACAATGATCAGAGAAGCAAAGGTCTGGTCCTTGTCAAAAGTGAACAAATCTGACAACCCTCGACATGAATCGCCCAAAGGAAGAAAGTTATCACACATAAGTGAGACAAGAAAGAGACAAAATTGAGCCAAGGGAACTGTAAGGACTGCAAGGAAACCTTTGTACCCCAGAGTGTTAACAACCCTAAAAGAAAGAGATTGCTCAATTCATAAAACAAAACCAACATTGATGTAAAAGTTTACCAAGCATACACCACACAGGAATATTATCCTGTCCTTGAATCTGTGATGTCATTAGGAAATGTGCTGTCCCTCAAGATTCTCAAAGTCATATTTGTCTCACGAGTGAAATAGTATCAGCGATGATTACTTACAATGATAAGGAATTTGTTCAGGCCAGGGATATGCTGTGGGAAGTAAGAAAACTGGTGAGTAGTATCCAAGTGCATGGATAAGAAAAACTATTTTTTACAGCTAATATGTTTTCACAAAAGGTTTAAGGTATAGAAATAAACCATTGAAGAAAATGCCAATGATAAATGAGCAAATAATAGAAATTTTTTGTAATAAAAAGAGAAAAACTGAAATAAAGTCACAAAATAAATCCCAAACTACAAAGAGTAAACCAAAATTCAGGCCCCCAAACTAAACCCCTAGGAAGAAAACTCACTGTGTTCAGATCAGTGCTGATTACAAATGTCCAATTCCAAAGAAGTATACTAACAAACTAATGCTCTCAGAACAAAATTCTGAGTCCACTGCTTTGTAGCCTACTAATAGCTTCACTGCAATATAAAGATAAAGTCCAGGCCAAGCTGGTCCCTTACATGAGTTGGGCACCATCTTTCCTCACAGTGGCTCCCTGTGAGGTCATACAAACTGTGGACCAATCACAACTAGCCAAAATCCTTCACCATTTTCTAGTTCTTTTCACAGCTCCTCCCAAATCTATGCCATAATACAACTCTGAGAGGCAGAGCTTGTCTTGTATTATGCTTTCTGCCTACCAGGCTCTGCTTCATGTTGGGTTTACCTTCCGGCCTTGACAGCAGAGTGTGAGCCAACTTTTATCACTGCATTGAATGTCTCCCAGGGGACCAACCACCTCCAGCTGGGCCACACTTTCATGAGTTCCCTAATTACTCAAACAGGACTTCCTAAGGGGCACAATGGATCAAGCATATGAGACAGTAGATGATATATCAAATTCAAACCATGACAAAGTCCTTTTACCCTTGATGGTAATGATAAGTAAGGGTAAAGAAAATGATAGATTCATAAATATTTGAGGTTCTCTGTGTTATGGAGACTGGTTTTGACTAGTCAGGAAGTTATGTAGGGTTCTTTAATGGCCTTGAGAATTATATCCTAAAATTCTCTATCAACATTATTATCCTCATGATCTCTACACTCAGGCTGTTCAATCCTTTTTGCTTTAAACTTACTTTTGTGGGTTTAAACATGTGGTCCCTCACTGTCACTAAGATATTATTACAAAATGCTCTATTTCCAATCCAACCAAGGCTTTGTAAGGTACATCTATGGGCCTCAGAGAAAGAAGCTTCATCACAACTGTACCATAAGACACTAATCTGATTTCTTATCAGAATCTCTAGATCTTGTAAGATGGTGATTGTTGGTTGAAATATTAATGGAAAAGTCTTGTCATTCCAGAGTACTATACACCAAAATGTTTTATTTCTAGTGTCAGGCATGGTGGAGCCATGACATCCTTGCCCTAATTAAATTCTTTTGTTCACATCATTACTAAATTGTATGTATGTTTTTCTTGTTTTATTGACAATAATGAAATCAGAACCAAACTCCCAAGAGATGAAGGATGGAAGAGGGCTACTTTTTCTCTCTGTAATTCTGTTTTTGTTCCCCATTCACTCAACAGAATGAATCAACTCAGTTCTTTATTTATTTGGCTCACAATCTGCTTATTCTCCTATTTAGTTGTTTCTTTAGTGTTTCTACTGCTGTAAAGAGACACCATGACTACAGCAAATCTTATAAGGAAAAATCTTTTTGAGGTGGGAGGTTGCAGTTCATTACCACCATGGTGATGAGCTTGGCAGCATGCAGGCAGACTTGGTGCCAGCTACTTCTTGATCTGAAGGACCTAGCAACTGGGCTCACACACACAGTGAAAGACTTTCTCCGAAAGTCATACCTACACCTCGGGATAGTGTCACTCTTATGAGCTTATTAATATCAATTACATTCATACCACCACAACCTGCTCCCTGGCCCCCAAAAGCTTGTAACAATATCATAATACAAAATGGATTTAGTTCATCTTCAAAAGTCCCTTTAGTCTATCACAGTCTCAATAATGTTTAAAAGTCCAAAGTCTCTTTTGAGATTCACGTACTTCCTTAACTGAAATCCCTGGTAAAATCAAAACCAAAAACAGATTACATACTTCCAATATATAATGGCACAGAATAGGCACTACAATTCCAAAATGTAGGGAAGGAAGCATAGTGAGGAAATACTGGACCAAAGCTAGACGAAAATTCAGCTGGGCAAACTCCAGACTCTGCATCTCCATGTCCGATGTTAAAACCCTCACCAAATCTCCACTTTTCAGCTTTCTTGACTACACCACACTTCTTTCTTTTGGGCTGTTTCCACTCCCTGTTAGTAGCTCTCCTCAGCACGTATCCCATGGCTCTGGCATCTCTAACATCTTGGAGTCTTCGAGGCAGGTCAGCTTCATCTTCACTGGCTCACCCAATGGAGTTCTAGGCCTCCTTTCTGGGAAACGCTTGACCCATGCCTGGCTCAGTAGCCATAATCTATAACTCACTTCTTCTATCTTTAACTCCAAGGCTAAAGATGTCAGGTTCTGCTGCTTGCTATGACTGGAACACATCACCACTCTTGTTCAGTTATGTGTTCGCCAGCTTTTTGTTTCCAATGGATACTGTCATTACCTATTCTTTGCTGTCCTGAAACTTTTTCTGTAGACTAAGAGATCCTCCATACTCTGCCTTCCAAGTGCTAGGATTAAAAGCATGCACCACTATACCCATCTCCAAACTTTTATTAAATTCCCTTTCACAAGTTGGAAACTTAGATGAGTAGAATCTCACCTTGAAGTCACCACACCTTTTATTCCATTTCTTAATCAGTTTACATCCTTGAACACAGGACTTGTGGTCCATTACCCTTTTTGGTGCTTCTTTTCTTCTCAAATTTTACATTTTATAATTTTTCCTTTTCAGCCTGCTCCTTTTCATTATAAATCTTCATTAGAGTTAGCACTAAAAACCACAGGACAGAGCCTATAAAAGGAGGTTTTGAGATTTCCTTTGCCAGTGGAATTAATCCAAACTCTTTAGTCTCAGGCAGATGCTTCAGACAATGATAAAATCCATTTGCATTCTTTACCAAAATATCAAAAGAACAATCTCTAGGCATCATACTAAACTTTTTCTCCTCTGAAACCTCTGGGGCCAGTTCCTGACAGTTAAAATAACTCTTAGCACCACTGTCTTCCATGTTCTTACTACTATGGCCCATTAAGCAGTGCTTAAAGTATTCTGTTTCTTCCTTAACCTAAAGCACCAAAGCCCACATTACTCCAAACAGAAACATGATCAGCCCTATCAGAGTAATACCCCAGTTCATGGTACCAACTTCTGTCTTAGATAGGGTTTCTATTGCTGTGAAGAGACAACATAACCATGGCAACTCTTATTAAAAAAAAAAAAAAAAAAACTTTAACTGAGGTGGTTATAGTTCAGATGTTCAGTCAATTACCAACATGGCAGGGAGTTTGGTGGAGTACAGGCAGACATGTTGAGGCCTATGTCTTGGTCAGAAGGCAGCAGGAAGTAAAATGAGGTACTGGGTATGGTTTGGGCATATATGAAACCTCAAAGCCCACACAACAATGATATCCTTTGTATAAAAAGGCCATGCCTTCTCTAACAAAGCCACACCTTCTAGTAGTACCACCTCCTGTTAACTTGTTGGGGCCAATTACTTCAAATTACCACACATGTCAGACAGACATTTGACCCTAGGGACTGCCAAGCTAAACCAACTCATAGACTTTAAAGGTATTTTGACTTAAAATTTTGAGTCTAAGGATATGTTGTTTTGGAAAAGAGGTTCTTCTTTTGTTTCCACAGAGAATAAGAACCTGTGGATTCCTTCCAGACTAATGTGATTTTTTCAAACAAGATCCCCTGAAACAATGACACAGATGGTCCAGCATCCATTGATGCCTTCAAAAATGCTGGCAGAGATAGACCTACCACACAGGATATACCATGACAGACCTGATTCACAGTGCCCCCAATCAGCAGGAAGTAGTCTTGACAACAACACCCAAATTCCCAAATATTGCTTAAAAATGTTTGTTTATATTTAAAGAGGGATATGCTATGGAGATGGATACTTTGCATTGGTATTTGGTATGGATCTGGGTTTATTATATATATTTATTAAGATATTGTGCTTGTGCATCTTATTTAAAAATGTAATGTATAATTAAGAAATACAGGTTAATAGATGGTCATCTATGATAGTCAAGCTTGTAGTCACGTTAATTAAACTTTCTATATATAGAGAGATATGTTTCAGTTAAATAGATATTCTTCAAATCTTTCAAAGACTAACAGAATATGGCATTTAAAATGTTTTTTAAGAACTTAAACTTTTCATGACAATGAGACACATCTGCTCCTGGCAGCCAATCTACTTCAAGAGAAAGATGGGTATCAAATAGGCTCTGTATGGAGTTGGTTAGCCATTTGGGCAAGAAACTTCTCTTGCCTGGACTGCTTGATATTATACTATGTGAACTGTATAAACTAATGAACATCAAGCCCACAGAAAAATGACTGCTAAACTTGCCTAAGAAGATGAAACAGTTCTTTAGGTTTCCTGCTTTGTGAAGAAGTCTGCTAGACTTTCTGCAGGACACAGAAGAAAGTGACTAACAAACTGACAATAAAGGTGAAGCTGTCTTTGAAGTTTCCTGCTTCATGAAACAGTCTTCCATGTACTATGGGCCTGTAGGTTGACGATTGGATGTCCCAATTCTACAGAAAAACTTTGGGTGACTGTCCGAGACAGCAAGATGTCTCTGTCAATTCTAGAGTTTTGGAAGTTGGTTATAATGCACTTCCTGTTTACTTAGGTATTATTATATCCTTCTTGATTCTTTGATGGAGTTGAAGAATAGAAAGTCATAACTATAATTATAGTTTTCCTTAGTTATGATAAAAGATAAGTAGATATAAATATTGTAACTATAATTCTTACTTAGTAACTGTTTTGTTCTATGAAATTTTACTGTGTTAATGTTTAAACCTTCCTTTTCATTTACACAGAAAAGGGTGGTTTTATGGGATTACGCTCTATATGCTGTGAATACCATTGGTTAATAATGAACCTGTTTTGGCCTTATAGACAGGGCAAAATAGAGCTAGGCAGGAAAACTAAACTGAATGCTTGGAGAAAGAAGTCAAAGTCAGAGAGAAGCCATGTAGCCACCTGCAGGAGACAGATGTACCAGAACCTTGCTGGTAAGCCAGTTATGTGGCGATACACAGACTAATAGAAATGGGTAAAATTAAGATGTAAGAGCTGTCCAATTTAATTAATACAGTTTCTGTATGATTATTTTGGAAGTTTGGGTGGCCGGGAAACAAATAAGTGGTCTCTCCCAACAGGAAGATACTACTTGGCAAGTTATATCTAATCAAATGAAAAACATTTGTGAGTTTTATAGTTTAGTTTAGATTAAATAGTCATTCTGTTGATGAACTATCATCTCTTCTAATTAAGAGGTGTCTCTTGTTCAAATAAAATGTTTACCAATTTTGATGGTATCTATAGCTTTTCTTCTTCTGTGGAAACAAAAGCAAAACATTGGGCACCAAATGTAGCACAAGTAATAAAAATCCAGAGACAGATGTTAGGGTTCAAGTTGAAGATCAGAAAAATAAAGCAGCCAAACCACTAAAAATCTCTTACTTCTACAAAATCTTCAGACTAAAAGAGAATGAGTTCCTGTCTCATCCCACCTTACATTCCTCTCTAGGGATGGTATTAAAGGCTTGCACCACCACCTCCTGGCCTCTAGTGTGGCTGTTTGGATTAAAGGTGTGTGCTACCACTTGGCTGACTAGTGTGACTAGCTTTGTACTCTGATCTTCTAGGAAGCTTTATTTATCAAAATAAAATAAAATATCACTATAGTACTGTAACTGTGCCAACTGATGAACTGCTGGCAGAAAATGAAAACCTGAAATGAACAGTCCTTAGAAATTTGTGAATGAGGGTTTTTTTTTTTTGTCAGGAAGAGCCATTAGTGCCCTTATCTGCACATTCGCAATGCTGGAGTCAAACCTGTGAGAGAAACTCATGCAAAGATAGGTTTGTAGAAAGAAGCTGAGATGAATTTCCCCTAAGATGAGCTTTATAGGAAAGAGAGCCAGAGGAACATTGGCAGCTAGGCTCATGTTCAGGCCTTGAAGAAGGGAAAGAGAAGAAATGGGAAGCTATGCCAGAGGCACCATGATGGGGTCTAGGCAGGAAGGGAGAGGGCAAGAGTGATACAGAGGAATGGGAGGCTTCCCTCTAGAACCTGGACAGGAGGTGCGCTAGGAAAATGAGCATTTAACAGACAGAATGTGGGATAATGAAGGAAGAGGGAGGGACATTAAAGACCCCCAAAAAGCTGAACCAGAATACACAGTTACCACATACAATATTGCAGAAGTTGATGGACCAGACTGACTCCATCTTGAGGATGGAAGCCATTTACTTGTATGGTTAGAACAAATTAATTGCTGTTTGTTTCAAAATTCAAGTCAACCATGTTTTAATAAGTTTCTGAATTTCACATGTTCCCCACACTGTGTATTTTGACTCATATGTTAAATATATTCTGATAAGATGTTCTGAAAAATAATTTTAAAATGTTCAGCTGAGTTCCTACATAACCAAAATTTCTCTGGAAGTGCCCCCAAATCTTGAAAATCCCCTAGCCTTGCAGTTCTTCTGTCCTATATAAATCCCATCTTCTGTGTTTGATGCTATTTTTTTTTTCAAATCTTGCTTGAGGGAATTGGCCCTGTCTTGAGAGAAAATAAAACCTGATTGCTTTAACTAAAGAATATGAATTCTTTAACTAAAGAATATGAATTTGAATATGAATTCTTTAACTAAAGAATATGAATTTGGTGGAATTTTATAAAGGTCATTTGGTGGGATTAACAAAGGAATGAAGCACCAGTTTCTAATTCCCAAAGAGTTTCTGGATTTCGGTCCAGAGATGCTCCACATCATGTCAACTAGCTGCACATACCAAGAGAGTGGGGACAAGGTAGGTCTAGGAGAGTATTCTGCTAATAATAAGAAAATGGAAAAATGCAAGCCCATGGGAAGGCTGGTTTCTCACCAACTCTGTGTCTCAGAGACAGCTGTGGAGAACAGGGCACATGCTGTATACTGAGAAGGGGGAGACACTTGGAGAGCCTATGACATAGCACAGCTCTTCTCTCATCCACAGCTCCAGAACTGTCTGAAGTCAGTGTGCCCAGCCTGGTGTAAATCATGTTTTACCTTGTCTACAGGAGTTAGCGACCTGCAGCACCTTCTTTCCTTTTGTTTTATTAGTGAACTGCCGCACTTTCCACTGAAGGAAGAGCAGTACACCTTCTCTTCAGCAGACCTGAAAAGTGGCATCCATGGGTGTCAACTTCGGGATCACTATGGAGTAAAACACAGGGAACTGAACACAGTTTCTGAAGCACCCAGGGAGTCCACTTAATACCAAGGCTGTGACTGAGGGGATACTGAGCAGGAGCCTAGGCTGTACAGACACCCGAGGTGGTATGGTGACGGACAGCAGAACAGTGTGTGACTTCACACTTGGGGAGTTTGCCTTTCTGGAAAGTTTCACGACTCATAGTCAAGCCACCATGACTGAAGTTAAGTGAAATTGTGGAAATGGGAGAAGTGTATATTTGGGGTGAGTTTCTAGATGTGGACTCACAGCAGGGTAAAAATCCAGCAGGCACCTCAGTCTCTCTATAAGTTGCTGGAGTGGAACACAGACACTGTGGCTGTCCTGGAGGCAGATTCGGTCACTCACTATCACCTCTCTAACGTTCCTTGTAATGGCTTGCCAGCTCAGCCCGTGGTCAGAAGTACTGGGGACAGACCTGGACCCTGTCAGCCCTAACACTCCAGGTTCAGCTACCTGTCCTCAATAAGACAGTCCAAAAGATGAAATAAGAATGAAAAATGGTAAAGGGTGATTTATTCAAAATGTCCACATTGGGAAAAGGAAGACAGGAGCCCGGTCATTCTCAAGTCTTAGGGTGCTGACATGAGGGTTAGGTTGTAGTAGAGGGCAGAAGATATTATGCAAGAATGAACAAAGAGAAGATATGTTTGAATTATGTCTGCTGCTCCTTGATAACTGATATTTCCTTCTAATCCTGACTTTGAAAACAGCCAAAGCACAAAGCTGCTGCCCTTCTTGGGCAGTGTGTTTCACAGCCCTGTCAAGCCCTACTTACCATTTCATAGTAGACAGAAAATTCTTGTAATTTTAGTCAATTAAATTCAAGGAACCCCTCATTCGGACATGAAATTGTAAGTGTATGTATAATCCTTGCACAAAGGAACAGACAATGGGAACCAGGAAAAAGGAAGCTGTGAAGACAAAAAATCCTCTAAATGGTGGTATACAGGACTGAGACTCTTGGAAAGCAATTAGGTCAGGAAAGCAGAGCCTTCTCTTGTGGGACCGATTAACTTCTAGAAGAAACCACAGAGTGTTAACCAGCCCTGCCTATCAAGGATCAGAAAACAGGCAATCACCAGACCAAAGATATCATTGGTCTGATTAAGGACTCTTTTCTGTCTCCACAGAAGTGGAGATGTGTGGCTGTCATTTATAAGCCAATCTGTTCATGCCATTGCTTACAGCAAGGTCGATTGAATGTGACCAGATCAGACGTGCTCTAGGTCAGGCAAATCTGTGTACAAAGTGGGAGTCACACAGGATATCCTATCCCCCTTTTGCTGTTCTTTGAAGTGACTGCAGGTGACACACTGCTCTAATATATGGAAATTAGAACGCTAAAGGTGCTCGTGAGGAGCCTTTTCTAAAAGCCCCAGGAGTGTTCTTGAATTCTCGTACCTATATATGTGGTATCCATACATATAGGCAGCAAAAATAACACCACCACTCAGGAAGCAGGATCTTCAGGCTTACCCTCTATAACATGCAGTGAAGGACAATTGTATCTATGAAAAGGCAGCCAGTGAAGTGCAGGCTTCCTACACTGTGGACTTGCTAAAAGTCACAAGTTGATTGGGATGTAACTCTAAGTACTTTTGCTCATGATTTCAAATTCTTGTGTCATGGATCTTCTTCATTTGACATCTTTAAGATCTCCTGTCCTCAGTCCTAACAAAGTCTTGGGAGGACCTGGAGAGCCTCCTAGGGCACAAGCCAGGGGTGGTGGTTGCCACCTGCATCGGTTAGGGGATGGCTTCATATTAGGAACTTTCTTCTTCTGAGCCTCCTTAAAGAAGGATATGCCCCACTAACACATCGGAAATGACAGACAGAAGAAAACTTAGATCACTCTTGGGAATGGTCAGTGATGACGATCAGGACACACTATGGACACAATAACAAGATGATGTAAGATCCCATGTGACTTGGAGCCATGCCTACACACTGAGACAAACTGCCCTCACCTATCACTTTCCTGGAGGGAAAATAAATCCTGAAACTGATGTATGTTCACGTGGAAATGTCCACCCTGAAAATGCATCAAACTAGCATTGTAAATAAGGAGAGGTAGTAGATGTTCTCATATTTATAACTACTAAGGCATCATGAGTGCTCTATGTGATAATAAACTGTCTCTTAATTTAGACGTAGTCCGGAGACTGTAGCAGGGATAGGAAATCAAATACAAAGGTTTAGATTCCACTTCTCCATTGGTTTGGTGCACTGTGTAAGTGTCACAGTTGCCATGATATAGTTTAACAGTAATAGTGAGCTTCATCCTCAGACTGAATTCCAGAAATGAATAAAAGCCTTGCATTGCTCAAGGCATCTTTGAATCCAGAGAATTGGATGGTAACCCCAGAGCCCTGGAATGTATCTGAGTCTGAGAAGTATTTTAGAAGAAACTGAGGAAAACTCCCAGATTTCTGCTGGTACCAGAATATGTAGTAGCCAGCCACAATAAAATCCTTACTCAGGGAAGAGATGAGTCTGACTGGTCCTCCAGGAGAGGCAGTGAGGGTAGGCAATTGATTAAGCACAGACCGTACTATGGAACCTGGAAACAGATATAGTCATGGTGAGAAAGCAAGGTACCCTGGGCAGAAGAGACTGGCATTAAACATGTAAGGCCTGTACCTGACACTTGCCAGAAAAACTGGGGGACAGGTGAAGAATAGGCCATGGCTGACTCGATCCCCCTTAGGTTCAGAACCATAGTGAGATACTCCTGGCCTCTTCTCCTCTGGACTAAAGGAAAGTAAGCCCATTCAAATGTTGCCTCCATCTACCAATTACTCAATGCCTAAAGTCAAGGAAGACTGAATATTGTTGCGGGAGGTCCTTCTGCTCCTCCAACCAATAGCTGCTGAGATACCAGCCCATTGGGGCGTGGTCTCTCTCCCTTTAAAAAAGCGGCTATTTCCTCCGCTGGCTCTCTTCACTTCCTGCTCCACAGGCGACTAGACTCCCTTCCTGGTTGCGCAGAGGGTTGTTGTCTGGGACAGTGATCTGTAAGTTTTTTCCTCTTTAAATAAATACCACCCTACTAATCATAATTCCAAACTGGTGTGGCATTGTTTGTGACTTACGCCTTCATCTGGCTCCCAATGTTTGGTTTTTAGGACCTCTCCTTCCCCTGCTTGGCTACCAGCCGTGAGTTCGGCTTGGTGAGAGCCGTGGCCTGTGCCTTGCAGCGGCCTTGTGGCCTGTGCCTTGCAGCGGCCTTGTGGCCTGTGCCTTGCAGCGGCCTTGTAGCCTGTGCCTTGTACGTGGAGCCAGCAGTTTAATATAAATTATCACACACTGGCTTTTCTTGCTGCAGTTCTTTATATTTTTTCCCTTTAGACACCTCAGATTGACTTCAAGTCCCCACTCACCCTATCATCTGCCTCCCCACGTGGATTTAAACTCCACAGGCCCGCATAGTCTCTGCCTGTGTGGTTTGCTCTTTTCTGAGTCGTTTTTAAATCTCCCTTGCAAGTACAGCTCTTAAGCGGTGCGAACCAGAGCATGCGGTTGCTGAAAGCTGCAATCCCTCAGGGTGACTCTGTCACATGGAGGCATACACGGCTTCCGGGTTACTCTTCTCTACCCCTGGATTCTGGGTTTATGGTTCCGTGTACAGAATTGATTTAATTACATTTACTTTGTTGAGCAACTTGCATTTCCCAGTTTTTAACAAATACTAGGCAGACCCTGAAACAGGACCCCAGTTTCGTCACAACTTGGCAACAGTGCCACCTGCTGGATAATAGGTAATATGGCAGTTTTCATTTCCAACATGAATTTTACGGTTTTGGCTTCCAATACAATGGGTTATATCATGCAAGGTTTATATGACTATGGGGATAACTTAATTTACTGGTTACTAGGATTCAGTATTCTTTTGCATATTCTATCATTTAGGAAGAATATGGCACTCCTAAGAACCATACTATCTTTACTAGAAACTCATGCAGGTCAGGAGATTCAGGATTCAAAAGAGACAATAATAAAGACAATAATAAAAAGACTTGAAATGATTGAAGAAATTATTGGAGCTGGTGAACAGAGTAATAAGGCACAAGGACAGGATACAA
>NW_026068439.1:96845-104634 GCF_014885135.2 Alexandromys fortis | reverse complement strand
TAGTTACTTTTCTCTCATGACTTGGCCAAGTTATTTATTATACAAGACCTAAGCTAGTTAGAATAGGATATTTGTACTTATTGTATATAATTTCGTAGTAGGTTTAGAACTCTCTTACTTAAACAAAAGGGGGAGGTGTTGCGGGAGGTCCTTCCACTCCTCCAACCAATAGCTACTGAGATACCAGCCCATTGGGGCGTGATCTCTCTCCCTTTAAAAAAAAGCGGCAAAAGAAAAAAAAAGGAAAAAAAAGTGGCTACTTCCCTCTGCTCGCTCTCTTCACTTTCTGCTCTGCCGGCGACAAGACTCCCTTCCTGGTTGCACAGAGGGCTGTTGTCTGGGACAGTGATCTGTGCCTTATGAATCCGGACAGAGGGTAGGTGCTGGGGGCACCTGAAGTTAATAAAACTGGTCAGTCCACATTGGAGACAGAGAGCACCTAGGCGCTGCCTTTGCCTGGAGTCAGAGCACTTTAGGGAGTTCCCAGTATTGTTTGTTTGTGACAGGGTCTTGTTCTTTCTTTGTATCTCCGGCTGGCCTAAAAATCACCATGTAGAGCAGATTAGCCTCAAACTCATAGAGGTTCATTTGTCTCTGTCTGGGGTTGAAGGCATGTGCTCCCACACCTGGCAAGAGTATTCCATTTTTATGTACAGTTTATGATCTCACAACTGTCTTCCTCCTGTCTACTTCACAACCATATTTTCCAGCTTGTTTTAAAGGTCTTATTATTATTCCAGGTGTATGGAATGAGATCCTTGTGTGTGCATCCCTGCATTCAAGCTCTGTATCACCAATATTAACAGTGTCTGTTTTCAAAGGCTGAAATTTCAAAGGAAAAACTAATAAGGAACCAATACCACAGTGAATATAAATATTATCATCAGGCAGAAGGGTTTGTCTAGGCGTGTTCACTCTTTTGGTCATTTAGGAGAATCTTCTGAGAAATTGATCTTTTTGTTCTGATGACGTCAATGTATACTGTCACTGGCACACACTTCACTGCTGTTGCTATGCCTACTCTTCTCTTTTCAGCATAACAAATAAGCCTAATTTCTCTCTTTACTCAGGTTAAAAAGAGGCAGAGCTTCTGAAGTAGCCATTTAAACTGCTATGACACGATGTACCCTACTGGATGTATTACGAGCTGCAGAAATTTATTTCTCATGTTCTAGAATCTGAGGAACGCTAAAACTTACTTTCACTATTTTACAAGGCCTTTCTGTATAGGCAACATGAAGAATTTCTCTTGGGATTCCCAGAGTCCCCATGGAGCATCAGGCAGAAGGAGTTTATCTGGGAGAAAGGGCATGAAGCTGAGAGAATACACATGAATCTCAGAAGATTTCCTACATGGCTGTTATCCTTAGCTGGAGTTTCTCCATTTTAGAGAAAAAATGCCCAGTACCTACAAAGAGAGATCTTCTTTCCCCACAGTCCAGCCCATATTCCTACCCAACAAAGGACTTGAATCAGAAGCTATATCTCTGTTTCTCTCATAATCATACAACTTTGCCCTCAGTTCAAAGCTGGATCTTATCAACATGGAAGCCTCTAGAAGGAAACCCATCTAATTTTATGAGGATTGTCCTGGAGCTATAATATGTTATTCCAAGACAAAATGCCTACTCTCTTAGTTATGATTTTATTATTGCAATGAGACACCACGACCACAGCAACTCTTATACACAAAAATGTGTTGAAATGGGAGCGGCAGGGCTGCGTCCCCGGCACCCGGCCGCCCGCATGGCTAGTTTATACCCAGAAATAATTACACGGAAACTGTATTCTTTCAAACACTGCCTGGCCCAGCTAGGTCCAGTTTCTTATTGGCTAGCTCTTACATATTGTTCTAACCCATTTCTAATATTCTGTGTAGCCCATGAGCTGGCTTACCAGAGAGGATCTTAACCTGCGTCTGTCTGGAGTGG
The DNA here is from genome assembly GCF_014885135.2 of Alexandromys fortis. Classification (NCBI taxonomy): domain Eukaryota; kingdom Metazoa; phylum Chordata; class Mammalia; order Rodentia; family Cricetidae; genus Alexandromys; species Alexandromys fortis. Next base: position 102,703 of record NW_026068439.1, on the reverse strand, counting down.
GAGAATCATGGCGACTCACTCACTCAGCTTCTTTTTCCCAGCATTCTCCTCTGTCTACTCCACCTACCTAATTTTCTGTCCTATGAGGGCCGAGGCAGTTTCTTTATTAGTAAGATTAGTAAATCACTCCCACATCAAAAATGTTTAACTGGGGCTGGCAGTTCAGAGGTTTAGTCCATAACCAACATGGTGGGAAGCATGGAAGCAACAGTTCTGGAGATATAGCAGAGATTTCTATATCTGAACTCACAGGAAGTTGGAAGAGGCACTGAGTCACTTAGCCTGGCTTTGAGCTTCTGGAACCTCAACGCCCAACCCTCAGTGACACATTTCCTCTAACAAGGCCACACCTACTCCAACAAGGTCACACTTCCAAAAATGCCACTCTCTATGAGTCTATGCGGGCCATTTCCATTCAAACAAAGACACCTACCATACAGAAGTATGGCACTGCATGTCACTGGAGGAGTCTGGCCTCCTCTGCAACAAGGCCTGAGTTTATTTTTCTGACACATCTATATATCAACAGTGCATGGACAGTGTGAAAAGGAAAGCAATTCACATGAACAATAAATTTTAAATAATGAAAGTCAGTCTTGATAATTTCTCCCTACCACTCAGACTTTTAGAACTCCATAATGGTCTCTTTGTTTGCTTTAATTCAGAGGGGTAAAGATTTCTCCTGTAAGCAGAGACTTCCTCAAAACTTCTTCCCTTCTGCCTAGTCACTCTCCCAAGGCTTACTTCTTCAACATGGAAATCTCTTATTCATATTACATGTTTTGTCTGGAGCTGGTTCTGAAAAGTATTGACAACAGGAAGAATTTTGCTACTCTAGCATGAAAAAAATGCAGAAAACACTGTTGCATATACTGACAGAGTTCATTTAGTGTCTGACATAAGTAAATTATTTAAGGATGTCATCTTGGGATTAGATTGAGGATGGGTGAAAGCCAATTTTCTCCCTTTGTATTTTTTATCTAAAACATTTCAGAATGTCTAAGATCCTACAAATCACTCTTGGGATACCACTTCTGTAGTACTGAGGCTCTGCACTCAGTTATCCCTGAAAGCTACCCAGCTCACACTCAATTCATGACAGATTAAAAAAAAATGTGCTGTTTAGTCCCTTCCGTGGAACACTGAACAAAAAATAGTGTGGTACTTGAGGTCTGGATGCAGTTCAGTTCTCGGCTGCCTCTTCCAGGTTGTTGAATCCATTGATCCATAACTCACTGAAGTCTTTGTAACTGCAAAACTATATTTTACCTCATATGACAACCTGGGCATAGTGGCTTTTTGTCAAAAGACACAGACATTCATTTTCCTAAAAATAACCTTGTTGCTGAGGTGAGTAAAGGCTCCATACACAATGTAGTCTCCATCTGTCTCCACCATGATATTCTCAGGTTTCTTATTTCATAAACTTTACTTTCTCCAAATTGATTTCCAAGCAGAAGATATTGAAACCAGATCACAGTTCATCCTAGATTGATTCAAATCATAGACCACAAGATCATATCAGATGGTGGAGGAAGGAGTACTTGGTAGCCATACTGGAATCAAAATAGCTTGGAACAGAGTGTGACCCAACCACAGGAGTGGGCCCATCTTTCTCCCTTCCTGTTGAGGGTAGATATAATCCTCATCGTGGTAATGGATATTGGATCCACAGTGGTGCCTGCCCAAGGTTTGAGAAGGAGAAGATGAGTAGGGGAAAATTTGTGCAACAGACTGCTGGCAGGTTCACATGATCCATGGAAGTCCTCAGAGCAGGGCTCCTTGACTTCATTATATACTACAAAATGACCTCTAGTGATGGAGGAAGGTCATTGACTAATAAAGAAACTGGCTTGGCCCATTTTATTGGTTAGAACATAGGTGGGTGGAGTAAACAAAAGAGAATGCTGGGAGGAAGAGGAAGTGAGGTCAGCAGTAATGCAGCTCCTCTCAGACAGAGAGGCATGCTCAGCTCTCCTGGGTAGACTCGACAGCTCTGCTCTCTGGAGCAGAGACACCAGGCTCTGCTCTCCCAGGCAGCTCAGACCCAGGATGGACATAGGCTAGAATCTTTCCAGTAAGCACACCTTGGGGTGCTTACACACATTATTAGAAATGGGCTAAATTAATATGTGAGAATTAGCCTAGAAGAGGCTAGATAGAAATGGGCCAAGCAGTCTTTAAATGAATACAGTTTGTGTGTTGTTATTTCGGGCATAAGCTAGCAGGCAGCCGGGGTGCTGGGGACGCAGCCCCGCCGCTCCTATTTCAACACTCTAGGAAGTGCTGCTGCCTCTGGCATTTGCTAGGATTATTGCCAGTGTTATCTTATCTAGTAAGGTTGGAATTAGTCCCAAGTGTGTTGATCATTCTTGGGCACATCCAAACGTAAAGGTATCACATGTTGATCTTTAAAGTACAGTAGCCAACATGGATACCATCACCTTCAAGCCAGGTCTTGTGCCCCTGGGGGCTGGAATAGTGTAATTCTTACTGTTCATTGCTATGGTAAAACACCCAGATAAATAGCAGATTCTAGAAAGGATTGTTTGTTTGGATTTGGGTTCCACAGGCAGAGTCCCTAATGGTGGGAGAAGTATGACCACAGGCAATCATAGTAACAAGCTGAGAGATCAAAGTATTTTGATTTTGCTTGTTTGTTTTGTGACGTGTGATCACTCTTTTTAAAATACTTCTTTTATTTTATGGTATTGTATTATTATGCTATTTCTCCCTTCCCTTCTTTCCCTCCAAACACTCATGTACACACAACTTGATCTCTTTCAAATTCCTGGACTCTTTTTACATCAGTCGTTGTTACGTGCATATATAATGGCAAATGGGAAGCAGAGAGAGCAAACTGCAAGTGCAGCAAGGTTGAAAACCCTCAATGCCCACTCCTACTGAAATACTTCCTCTAGGAGTACTCCAGGGACTAAAGTTTCCTTAGCCTCCAAACAAGTGCAACAGTCAATACAAAACAGCAACAAAGAAAGACCATAAGAATGTCATTCTGAGATAAGATTAAAACCAGGCACACTTTGCAAAAGGCTACATAAACAGCATGCTGATATGAAATTGGATTACCAAGATGGAAAATGGTAAGCTATATGTACTTTCTCTTTATATATAACAAAGAACTAGAATTTAGAATTTTAAAGTCTTACTATCTGAATTTTCACTCTCAGGTAAGAAAATCCTAAGGGGCTGCTGACTACAAACCTCAGAATTAACTATTTGTGGAAACAGGAAACAGGTGGGAAAGGGCATTGTAGAGTTGAAAACCACAATTCAAAACAGACTGAAGACAATTGATTAGAAATTTGAGTAGAAAACTATTTTATTTGGACAGGGCTGCCTGACAACACAGAAAACGCATCCAACAGTAAGGGATATTGAGGTTGTGTTTTCCTGTGAGGTGACTGAACCTGTTCCTGTACCCGGTCCTACCCAGTCCTTGCAGGATAAGTGACGGTCATGTCTACCCTGCAAAGAAAAAGTGTTGCAGGAGGCTGCTCATTCGTTCTCAGCCACTAAGACCCAAAATTATCATACCGAAATTGTATTATTTAAATCATTGCTTGGCCAATCACTTAAGTGTATTTCTAGCTAGCTCTTATATCTTTGGTTAATCCATTTTTTTAAATCTATGTATCACCACATGGCTGTGACTTACTGGCAAGTTTCCAGCACATCTGTCTGTGGCGGCTCCATAACTTCTCCCTGACGCACCTTCTTTCTTCCAGCATTCAGCTTAGTTTTCCTCACCTAGCTCTATTCTGCCCTATCACAGGCCAAAACAAAATATTTTACTCATTAATCAATAAAAGCAACACATATACAGAAGGACCTCATACACCATTTCCCCTTTTCTGTTTAGATAAAAGGAAGGTTTTAATTTAACATAGTAAAATTACATATAACAAGACAGTTACCAAGCAAGAATTATAGTTACAATATTTATATCTGCTTTCTCTTTTATCATAACTAAATAATATAAGAATAAACTATAAGAAAAACTATAATTATAACTATCTCTTCCTCAACTCCATCAAAGACCCCAGAAGCATACAATATTATCTAAGTTAAGAGAAAACCAGACTCGCTGAACATAGCAGACAATAAGGACTACTGAGAAGTCAAGAACAATGACACTGGGTTTTGATCCTACTGCACGTACTGGCTTTGTGGGAGCCTAGGCTGTTTGGATGCTCACCTTACTAGACCTGGAAAGAGGTGGGAGGTCCTTGGACTCCCCACAGGGCAGGGAACCCTGACTACTCTTCGGGCTGATGAGACAGGGGGAGCTGATTGGGGGAGGAGAAGGGAAATGGGAGGCGGGGGCAGGGAGGAGGCAGAAATCTTTAATAAATAAATAAATTAAAAATTAAGAGAGAGAGAGAGAGAGAGAGAGAGAGAGAGAGAGAGAGAGAGAGAGAGAGAGAGAGCATTGTAAGCAACTTTCAAAACTCTAGAATTGTCAGAAACATCTTGCTGCCTGGACAGTCACCCAAAGTTCTTCTGTACTGTTGGGGCATCCAATCTTCAGTCCACATACCCATAGTGTCTGGAAGACTGTTCCATGAAGCAGGAAATTTCAAAGACAGTTCCACCTATATTGGGCAGTCTGTCAGTCACTTTGTTCTGTGTCCTGCAGAATGGCTGGCAGACTCCTTCATGAAGCATAAACCCTGAAGGGCAGTCTCACCTTTAAGCAAGTATGCTCAAGCTCAAGCTCTTTATTATGAACAAGCATTGTCCCTATGCCACATAGCAGCCTTAAATGCATGGGACAGAATTCAGGAACTAGGAAATCAAATTTAATTAATATACCAGGGTTAAACATGGCCAGAGAGGACCCTTTAATAACTTTTTTACAAAGATTAACAAAGGATGTACAAATAGGAGTAACAGACCCGGAAACTAGACAAGAATTTATTGAATCTCTGGCTTTTGAAAATGCCAAAATAGAATGCAAAAATAAACTTGGGCCTGTGAGTCAGCATTAGTGCTCTCACCAAGAGTTTGATCTTGGGAAGCCTCAGGTCCTTTTGCTTTTCCCTGTTGTTCTAAAATTTTTGCCTCTTCTCGCCAATAGCATTTCCACAGTAGTTGTGGCCTGTCTTGCAGGACTGCTGAAACTAATTAAAGCCAGTTGTGTGGGCTAGCCTTATTGCTAGAAACCCATGTCTTTACCATCTCCCTATCAAATGCTGAATGCAAGCCATAAGATACTCCTGCTTGATTAATTTCTTTTAGATAATTCACTCCTATAGGTATCCATCTACATTCTTTGAATCCTTTTGGGCATTTAGGACTTTATGCTTCTTTAGAGTTGATTATAGTGCAGGAAGCTAAGTCCTGGGTAAGTCATCTCTGACAGGGTACTGGCAATGTTAAATCCTGTCCTTGTACCTTCTTTCCCTGCTCATCAGCTCCAATAATTACCTCAATTGTTTCAAAAATTTTTATTGCTATCTTTTGTAAAGCCTGACTCTCTTGGCCTGCATATAATTCTAGTGATTTCATTGAGGCACCTAGCCTCTGTTTCTCATTCTGCACATGTGATTCAAAGGTATGAAGTTTTTCCTTTAAAGATAAGATTGTTTTCCAGAAGAGGTACTCTATCGTCTAACCTATCATGACTGCTTAACATATTTTTATTATCAAATTTAACAGTATGAATTCTTTCAGATAATTCTCAGTACCTATTGACAAGGATTAAATTTTTTCTGTCAAATTAATGTTATCCTTTTCAATAGTATTAATTTTTTCAGGTAACTTTTGATTTTCTTTTTTTTCTTTTATTTATTTATTTATTTATTTATTTATTAAAGATTTCTGTCTCTTCCCCACCC
>NW_026068439.1:72813-92196 GCF_014885135.2 Alexandromys fortis | reverse complement strand
CCCCCGCCTCCCATTTCCCTCCCCCCTCCCCCAATCAATCCGCCCTCCCTCGAAAGCCCAAAGAGCAATCAGGGTTCCCTGCCCTGTTATTCTCTCAAGGTCTGTGAAGAATTTTGTTGGGATTTTGATGGAGATTGCATTTTTACTATGTTGATGCTCCCAATCCAAGAGCATGAGAAATCCTTCCAATTTTTGGTATCTTCTTCAAGTTCTTTCTTCAAAAACCTAAAGTTCTTGTCAAATAGATCTTTCACTTCCTTGGTTAGCGTTACCCCAAGATATTTTATGCTATTTGTGGTTATTGTGAAAGGTGTTGCTTCTCTGATTTCCCTCTCTGCTTCTTTATCCTTTGTGTATAGGAGGGCAACTGATTTTTTTGGAGTTGATCTTATATCCTGCCACATTACTAAGGGTGTTTATCAGCTGCAGGAGTTCTTTGTTAGAGTTTTGGGATTGCTTGTGTACACTATCATATCATTTGCAAATAATGGAAGTTTGACTTCTTCCTTTCCAATTTGAATCCCCTTGATCTCTTATGTTGTCTTATTGCTATTGCTAGAACTTCAAGCACTATATTGAAGAGGTACAGAGAGAGTGGACAGCCTTGTCTTGTTCCTGATTTTAGTGGAATGGCTTTGAGTTTCTCTCCATTTAATTTAATGTTAGCTGTCGGCTTGCTGTATATAGCTTTTATTATATTTAGGTATGAACATTGTATACCTAATCTCTCCAAGACCTTTATCATAAAAGGGTGTTGAATTTTGTCAAATGCTTTTTCAGCATCTAATGAAATGATCATATGTTTTTTTCCTTTCAGTTTATTTATATGATGTATTACATTGATATATTTTCATATCTTGAACCAGCCCTTCCTCTCTGGGATGAAGCCTACTTTGATCATAATGTATAATTTTTTGGATGTGTTCTTGGATTCAGTTTGCCAGTATTTTATTGAGAATTTTTTGCATCGATGTTCATGAGTGAGATAGGTCTGTAATTCTCTTTCTTGGTTAAGTCTTTGTGTGGTTTTAGCATCAGGGTAACTGTAACTTCATAAAAGGAGTTTGGCAATGACTCTTCTGTTTCTATTTTGTGAAATACATTAAGGAGTATAGGTATTAGCTTTTCTTGGAAGTTTTGGTAGAATTCTGCATTGAAACCATCTGGTCCTGGGCTTTTTTTGGTAGGGAGGTTTTTGATGACAGCTTCTGATTCCTTGCTACTTACAGATCTATTTAAACTATTCACCTGGTCTTGATTTAATTTTGGTTATATGGTACTTATCCAAAAAGTGTCCATTCTTTAACATTTTCCAATTTTGTGGCATACAGGCTTTTGTAGTAAGATCTAATGATTCTCTGAATTTCCTCAGTGTCTGTGGTTATGTTGCCCTTTTCATTTCTGATCTTATCAATTTGCCTGTTATCTCTCTGCCGTTTGATTAGTTTGAATAGGGGTTTTTCAATCTTGTTGATTTTCTCCAAGAACCAAAAACTTTATTGATTCTTTGGATTGTTTTCTTTGTTTCTATTTTTGTTCATTTCAGCCCTCAGTTTGATTATTTCCAGTCTTCTACTTATTCTGAGTGAGTCTGCTTCTTTTTTTCTAGAGATTTCAGGTGGGCTGTTAAGTCTGTAATGTGTGCTTTCTCTGTTTTCTTTATGTGGGCACTTAGTGCTTTGAACTTTCCTCTTAGCACTGCTTTCATAATGTCCCATAGGTTTGGGTATGTTGTGTCTTTATTTTCGTTAAATTCAAAGAAGACTTTAATTTCTTTCTTAACTTCTTCCTTGACCCAGGGGTGGTTCATTAGTGGACTGTTCAGTTTCCATGAGTTTGTAGGCTTTCTAGGATTAGAATTGTTGTTGAATTCTAACTTTATTCCATGGTGATCTAATAGTACACCAATGGTTACTACAATTTATTTGTATCTATGGATGTTTGCTTTGTTAGCAATTATGTGATCAATTTTTGAGAAGGTTCCATGAGATGCTGAGAAGAAGGTGTATTCTTTTCTGTTTGGGTGGAATGTTCTATAGATGTCTGTTAAGTCCATTTGATTCATTACCTCCATTAATTCTCTTATTTCTCTGTTAGGTTTCTGTCTGATTGACTTGTCCATTGGTGAGAGAGGAGTGTTGGAGTCTCCTACTATTAGTGTGTGCAGTTTGATGGCAGCCTTCAGTTTTAGTAATGTTTCTTTTACGTACATGGGTGCTTTTATATTAGGGGCATAGATATTCAGGATTGAGACTTCCTCCTGAAGAATTGTTCCTGTTATGAGTATAAAATGTCCCTCTCCATCTCTTCTGGTTGATTTAAGTTTGAAGTCAAGTTTGTTAGAAATTAGTATGGCCACACCTGCTTGTTTCTTAGATCCGTTTGATTGAAAATCTTTTCCCAACCCTTTACTCTAAGATAATATCTGTCTTTGTGTTTGAGGTGTGTTTCTTGTAAACAGCAGAATGTTGGATCCTGTTTTCTTATCCATTCTCTTAACCTGAGCCTTTTTATAGGTGAATTGAGTCCATTCATATTAAGTGATATTAATGACCAGTGGTTGTTAACTCCGGTTATTTTTTTCTGGTGGTAGTGTTTGTGTGTTTCCCTTTTTTGAGTTGTGCTGGTGGAGGGTTGTTAGATCCTTACATTATTATGGGTGTTGTTAGCTTCCTTGGTTTGTGGTTTTCCTTCTAGTATATTCTGTAAGGCTGGGTTTGTGGCTATATATTGTTTAAATCTGTTTTTGTCCTGGAATATCTTGTTTTCTTCATCTGCCGTGAATGCAAGCTTTGCTGGATATAGTAGTCTTGGCTTGCATCCATGTCTCTTAGTGTCTGCAGCCCATCTATCCAAGACCTTCTGACTTTTATGGTTTCCATTGAGAAGTCAGGTGTAATTCTGATAGGTTTCCCTTTTTATGTTACTTGACCTTTTTCCCTTGCAGCTCTTAATATTCGTTCTTTATTCTGTATGTTCTGTGTTTTGATTATTATATGGCAAGGTGATGCTTTTTTTTTATTCAGTCTATTCGGTGTTCTGTATGCTTCTTGTACCTTCATAGGAATATACTTCTTTAGGTTGGGAAAGTTTTCTTCTACAATTTTGTTGAATATATTTTCTGGGCCTTTGAGCTGTAATTCTTCTCCTTCTTCTACCCCTATTATTCTTAGGTTTGGTCTTTTCACGGTGTCCCAGATTTCCTGTATATTTTGTGTTAAGAATTTTTTGGGGTTGTTATTTTCTTTAATCAATAAGTTTATTTCCTCTATAGTATCTTCGGCATCTGAGATTCTTTCTTCTATCTCTTGTATTCTGTTGGTTATGTTTGTCTCTGTATTTCCTGTTCATTTACCCAGATTTTCCATATCCAGCCTTTCCTTGGTTTGTGTTTTCTTCATTTCCTCCATTTCATTTTTCACATCTTGAACTGGTTCCATTACCTATTTGATTGCTTTATTTTGGTTTCCTTGGGTGTCTTTAAGAAATTTATCCATTTCTTCTACCTGTTTGTTTGTCTTCTCCATTTCTTTACAGCAGTTTTTCACATCTGGTTTAAGGTCCTCTATTATTTTCATAATGTTCTGTTTAATGTTGATTTCTACTACTTCTTCTGGAATAGGGTGTTCAAGTCTTCTTGTTGTGTGATCCCTGGAATCTGGTGGTGTCATGTTGCCTTTCAAGTTGTTGGAGTAATTCTTGTACTGAAGCCTGCCCATCTCTTCCTTCAAATGCAGCCAGGAGAGTCTTGGATTCTTGGTCCAATCTATGCTGTGGCTGACTCTGGGAAAATCTCCTCAGTGCAGGAACAGGAACTGTTCCTGGGCCAAGGACCAGTCTGGATGGTTGTCCTCAGCACAGGGACATAGACTCCTGGAGGTCCAAGGACCCCGCAGACAAAAGGGTGAACTTGAGGGGAGGGGAGGGTCATGTGGAACCAAGAAGCTCCTACAGCAGGAGCTGAAGGTGCTCTGCACTCCCCTCTGACCAGGTAGGCACACACTCACCCCTCTCAGTGGATAGCTTCAGTGCAAGAGCAGGAACTGTTCCTGGGCCAAGGACCTTACAGACAATAGGACAGGCTTGAGGGAGGCAGGGATGTGTGGGACAAAGAAGCCCCTGCAACAGGAGCTGAAGGGGCCCAGTGCTTCTTTCTGGGATGTTCCACCCTGCCCGGGGATGGCACCCACTCACTGATCTGAAAGGTTGTCCTCAGCATCGGAAACTTGTCTTTGAAACAGACTGAGACCATTACAGGAAGCCACAAGCAGTCAAAGTGCAGAGTTGGAGCCCAATTTGGATACATCTATAATAAACCCCCTTATCTGAGGCTCAGGAATCATTGGGTGTGTGGGGGTAAGAATGATTGTAAGAGCCAGCCCAGGGAGTTTAATCTGAGATTCTGTGTCTTGGGTCTATGAGAAGCCACACACATAAATCCCACCAACATTACTGCCTACACCTGAGATGAAGAAGAAAAAGAGCAATAGACTTGACAATGTGGCCTGGTTGATGGGTGGAGCACTGAATCCTGGATGTCTCATCCCTACAGAAAAACCTGTAGGCAACTTGGGAATGCTCAATTCAAGAGCCATTTTCTTCCTCGGGGAAGACTTATTGTTCAGTATCAAATGATCAGTCCTGAAAACATATAAACATATGTACAAATAACATCCAATGTTGGTTGAATTTATTTCTTAGGAACACACATGGGTACACACACACACACACACACACACACACACACGGCACCACCATCACCACAACCAGCAGCAACAGCAGTAATAAAAACTGATTTAAAAAGAAGCACAGAGGGCTGGAGAGATGGCTCAGTGGTTAAGAGCACCGCCTGCTCTTCCAAAGGTCCTGAGTTCAATTCCCAGCAACCACATGGTGGCTCACAACTATCTGTAATGAGATCTGTGCCCTCTTCTGGCCTTCAGGCAGAGTACTGAGAATACTGTATACATAATAAATAAATAAATCTTTAAAAAAAAAAAGAAGTACAGAATTTGAAAGACAGAAAGGAGGGGTGTATGAGAGGGTTTGGAGGGAGAAAAAGGAAGGAAGATATGATGTCATTGTATTGCAACCTCTTTAAAAAAAGAAATAATATTAAAATGTTTTCATCTTTTCCCTATCATGATGATGATCATTTCAACTATGGATATGAACTTTTCACATTGATAATATTTACAATGGGATAAATCCATAACCATTGCTCCTTTACTATGTAAATTAATAACCAAACAAGATGAACATGGCTGATCCCATGATATCTAAATCAAATCGGTCAACTTAGATCTGAGAGGCTCTGGTTTGTATATTGCGCACAACCCCACCAACTGGTCACACAAGTGAGGCAACAATCACTACAACTGATTTTTCTAGTTGACCTTTACAACTGTCATTTCCTTTTCAGACCAGTAGGAAGCAGGTGGCTATGAACAGCGCAACACAGTAACAAAGGTGGTGCAGGAGACATCAGAGGTAACTGGACAGAAACAAAGAGCAATCTCACTCAGAGAATTAAAGACATCTGATAAAAGATGAATTTACAGTAAATGCAGAGAGGCCATGAGTGATCATAGTAAAATCTCAGAGAGGCTTGTTCAGCCTCAAATTTACAGACATATAAATAGCAAACAAGCAATAAACATCACTCAGATATAGCTCCGCCCACCACCCAGCTCCCTGCTCCACTTCCCTAGTGGTTTCTCATCTGGGCTGGACTCACAGCTTCCTTTCTTGGTTCTGTCTTCATTTCCCACCAGCACTTCTTCCAGCGACTTCCATTTTTTATACCAAGGGGCTCATATCAGAAAAATTTAGATGTAATTTTTGAGAACTTCTATTGCACCTCTTTCAATATGACTAACAACTTTTCTTTCTACTTCCAAGGGTTTTATCGTTATGGTTTTTTCTGTAATTTCTATATAATTATTTTTAGTTTTGACACTAAAGAATAATTACACATCTTCTACATCCCTCTGGCATCCCCAGTCACCCCATGCTCTCTTTTAAATCATGGTCTCATTTTCTTTCATAAAATGGGAATTGTTTGTTATACATAAATACAAACAGTGCATTCTATAATACACTTTTTACTTCTCTGTATATTCTTTTCAGATCTGACTGCTTGCTATTGGATAGTCAACTAGGGGCGCTTCCCTGGGGAACTCTATTTCTCCTGCTCTCAGCATTTCTTAGTAGCCTGCAGTTCTTTGTAAGAACGTGGGACTCCATAATTATTCCCCTTCTCATGTAAGGATGTGTGCTGGTGTCGTTCATGTTCGGGGAACTGTGTTGATAAGATTTCATGATTGCAGTTCCTTCTGACATTTCTAGGAGACATAATCTCAGAGGAAGCTTCATGGCCTCTGACTCTTACAGTCTTTCCACCCCTTCTTCCTCTATGACCCCTGAGCCTTACGTATGGGAGCTGTGTTGTAGATGTGTCCCTTATATCAGTACATGGGTAGGGCTAATGATTGCACAGTATCTCCTGGTACCATGTAAGCTAGTCTGGAGGGAAAAAGCTTTCAAGTCAAATTCAGCTTGTATCTTCCAGGTTCTGTATGGGAAGGACAGGACATGGTGTCCTCATCAATAGGGACTTTTAGCCTCTAACCTTTTGAGAGTATCTTGAACAACCTTAACCAACAACAACTCAAGAGGATTTTCATGCTCGGTGTTAGAGGTGTGATTGATGGTCTATCAGTCTATAGGGGGGCATTGCCAGCCCAGGTGGGAAATTTTCATTTATATGTGTATATTTATATTCACACTCATGTGTATTGTATATAATGTAAGGCAGATTTACACTAATGTGATTCTTATGACAATTTTAGACATCCTTACTATTCTTGTATTCTCCTCCATCTTTTTTCTGTATTGATTTTTTCCTCTCTGTAATTAAAGACCTCCAGTTTTCCAATTTCCCTCTTAAATAACCTGTAAGCTGCTCTGCCCCACACTATTGAAGCCCTCCATAGTTTCTTTTGACTTCCCTGTTTTCTGTGTCTATTAGCATAAGAATATTTGGATCTAGGAAAGACATGAGAAAGAACTTACAATGTTTCTTATTCTGGGTCTTGGTTTTCTCACTCAGTAAAGTATTTTCTAGACCCTTCCATTTACCTATAAATTTCAATATTTATTTTCTTTTATAGCTAAATACTATTCCTTAGTGTGTATGTACAACAATTTCATTATCTGTTTATCAACTGGAGGATGACATTTATGCTGTTTCCATTTCATTTTGTGAAGAGAACAGAAATGAACATAGCAGAGCAAATATCTGTGGAGAATGATATTGACCCAGTAATATTGCTATAGGCATATTTTAATCCACATATACAAATTCCAAGAGAACCTTTTTTGGATTTCTGGCCCTTCACTGTACCCTTGTTGACTTTTCAGGGGCCATGCTCATAGAGAAAACTAACTCCCTCTCCCCCTTCAGATACCAACAGCAGCACCTGGCTAGTGGTGGGATTAATGGCCAGGTCCCCGTTCCATGTTAGGATTTTGTCTGGCTTCAACTTTCCCATGTCTTGTGTGTATTGCCACAACTGCTGTGAGTTCAAAGCTGCACCTACCTGCTGTGTCCAGAAGACACTTTCTTTGTAGTCATTCACAGCCTCGATGGTTTTCACCCTTACTACTCTCTCTTCTGCAATGATCCCTGAGCCTTGGGGAGGAGCATGTTTGGTATAGATGTTTATTTATAATGAGCCTTCTGCTCTCACTGTGGGCAGCTGCAAGTTCTCTTTGTTAATTGTCATCTACTGTAATAGAAGCTTCTATGATGAATGTGCAGAGATGCATATACAGGTATAACAACAAGCAATTAGGAGTTTATCTAATACTATTTCTCATTAGGAGAACAACAGTAATGTGGTCTCCCCTACCATCTGTGACTTGTATAGTCATATGTTTTAGCTTGATAATCATGCCAGGTATGGGTTTCAACTTCTGGAGTGGTACTTAAATTCAAGTAGAAAAATGTTGGTTATTCTTAGGGTTTCTGTTGTGATGCTAAAATTCCATGACAAACCAATTTGAAAAGGCAAGAGTTTATTTCATTTACACATCATCATCACATCCCCTCATTTAAGAAAGTCACGGCAGGAACTCAAGCCAGGAACCTGAGAGCAGGAACTGAAGCAGAAGCCATGGCAGAAGCCTGCTTACTGGCTTGTTCTCCATGAATTGTTCAGCCTGCATCTTTATACAACATAGGACCACTTATGTAGGAACGGCAGTGCCCACAGTAACCTGGGCCCTCTCACATCAGTTATTAATCAAGAAATGTCCCTACATGCTTGTCTACAGACAATCTCATTGCAGCATTTTCTCAGTTGAGGTTCTTACTTCCTAAATGAATTTAATTTGTAACAAGTTGACATAGAATCAACAACACAATGGCACAGATATATTATACTTTCATAACATTTGTCTTGTATTTACACAAGGAAAAGTTAATTTTTGAACCCTTTGTCTCAGACAACAAATCCTGCAGATACTGGGACCTACTTATTATGCTGTACAGGGAAGAAGGTAGTGACCTTCAAATATTCAGTCTCCCACCTCTCTCTCTCCATCATATCCAATCCTCTAATCTCATCCTTCATTACACCTGTTATACCTCATCCCAGCTATACACACCTGTTATATCCATAGTACACCTGTTCTATTATCTTCACTACACCTGTTATATCCATAGTACACCTGTTCTATTATCTTCACTACACCTGTTATATCTCATCCCAGCTATACACACCTGTTACATCCATAACATATGTGTTCTATTACCTTCATTACACCTGTTATATCTCATCCCAGACATCAGACTGTTGGAAGCAAAGACCTGTATTTTGAGATCTGTATTTTGTTTATGCCATCTGAAGTTCACAAGTAAGATATTCACCTTTGCAGGGGAAGGACCAAGAAATTAGCCTAGTGAGACCTGCAGGCCCCAGGCTTTAGAAACAATAAGCATTTCCTTTGTTAGTTAACAATTACAGACCCTCAGTATTTCCTTATTATCTAGCGATGTCTCCATGCCTGAGTTCCAGCAGACATCCCTTGCCCATTTGCTATATAACTGCTTCTGAAGAATAAAAAAAAATCAGTGGCTTGATCAGAAATCCTGTCTTGCCAAAGTTTCTCATGTCTCTTGTTCCTTCCATTCCTCTCCTCCAGGTTTATCAAGGAGCCTTGTTCATATCCCGCTGGCCAGGATAGCAGATCATCTTTTTTGTTATCACCTTGCTCACCACAACTTCCCTTTATCTCAGCCTCCAGCACTCACAGGCACTCGTTGGGAACCATAGGCTTTGATGGACAGAGAAGCATATAGGACAGAGAAGCAGTAGCCACACCTACAAGGATGTCAACCTAATTCTTACCAGGCCACCCCAAACCACCACATTCTCCTTAAACTAGAGAGGGAACCAGAAACCAAGGAACGAACTATCCACCAAACAAACACAAGACCACATCTCCGCACCTAAAAATAGAATCACCCTAAATCCAGATGCCTACTTCTGAGTATAAAACACAATTAGTAACTGCCAGGACAATATATGTCAACCAACACCAATAATCCTATGAAAGTAAGTCCTGAGAAATGTAATTTGACTGAGAATAGCCATTAGAAATATGTTAGCGATCATTAAAGAAGAAATGTATAAATTCTTTTTTTAATTTATTAAAGATTTCTGTCCCTTCCCCACCACCGACTCCCCTTTCCCTCCCCCGCCCCCAATCAAGTCCCCCTCACTTGTCAGCCCAAAGAGCAATCAGGGTTCTCTGCCCTGTAGGAAGTCCAAGGACCACCCTCCTCCATCCAGGTCTCGTAAGGTGAGCATCCAAACTGCCTAGGCTCCCACAAAGCCAATACGTGCAGTAGGCTCAAAAACCCATTGCCATTGTTCTTGAGGTCTCAGTAGTCCTCATTGTCCGCTATGTTCAGTGAGACCGGTTTTAACCCAGGCTTTTTCAGACCCAGGCCAGCTGGCCTTGGTGAGTTCCCGATAGAACATCCCCATTGTCTCAGTGTGTGGGTGCACCCCTCGCGGTCCTGAGTTCCTTGCTCGTGCTCTCTCTCCTTCTGCTCCTGATTTGGACCTTGAGATTTCAGTCCGGTGCTCCAATGTGGGTCTCTGTCTCTGTCTCCTTTCATCGCCTGATGAAGGTTAATATTCAGGAGGATGCCTATATGTTTTTCTTTGGGTTCTCCTTCTTATTTAGCTTCTCTAAGAACCCGAATTATAGGCTCAATGTCCTTTATTTATGGCTAGAAACCAAATATGAGTGAGTACATCCCATGTTCCTCTTTTTGGGTCTGGCTTACCTCACTCAGGATAGTGTTTTCTATTTCCATCCATTTGCCTGCAAACTTCAAGAAGTCCTTGTTTTTTACTGCTGAGTAGTACTCTAATATGTATATATTCCATACTTTCTTCATCCATTCTTCAATTGAAGGGCATCTAGGTTGTTTCCAGGTTCTGGCTATTACAAACAATGCTGCTATGAACATAGTAGAGCATATACTTTTGTTGTGTGATAAGGCCTCTCTTGGGTATATTCCCAAGAGTGGTATTGCTGGGTCCATGGGTAGGTTGATCCCGAATTTCCTGAGAAACCTCCACACTGCTTTCCAGAGTGGTTGCACAAGTTTGCATTCCCACCAGCAATGGATGAGTGTACCCCTTTCTCCACAACCTCTCCAGCAAAGGCTATCATTGGTGTTTTTGATTTTCGCCATTCTGACAGGTGTAAGATGGTATCTTAAAGTTGTCTTGATTTGCATTTCCCTGATCGCTAAGGAAGTTGAGCATGACCTTAGGTGTCTTTTGGCCATTTGAACTTCTTCTGTTGAGAGATCTCTGTTCAACTCAGTGCCCCATTTTATAATTGGGTTGATTAGCCTTTTACGGTCTAGTTTCTTGAGTTCTTTATATATTTTGGAGATCAGACCTTTGTCAGTTGCGGGGTTGGTGAAGATCTTCTCCCAGTCAGTGGGTTGCCTTTCTGTCTTAGCAACAGTGTCCTTTGCTTTACAGAAGCTTCTCAGTCTCAGGAGGTCCCATTTATTCAATGAGGCCCTTACTGTCTGTGCTGCTGGGGTTATACGTAGGAAGTGGTCTCCTGTGCCCACGTGTTGTAGAGTACTTCCCACTTTCTCTTCAATCAGGTTCAGTGTGTTTGGACTGATATTGAGGTCTTTCACCCACTTGGACTTGAGTTTTGTGCATGGTGATAGATATGGGTCTATTTTCATTCTTCTACAGATTGACATCCAGTTTTGCCAGCACAATTTGTTGAAGATGCTCTCTTTTTTCCATTGTATACTTTTAGCTCCTTTATCGAAAATCAGGTGTTCATATGTTTGTGGGTTAAAGTCAGGGTCTTCTATTCGATTCCATTGGTCGACTTCTCTGTTTTTATGCCAATACCAAGCTGTTTTCAATACTGTAGCTCTGTAATAGAGTTTGAAGTCAGGGATGGTAATGCCTCCAGACGTTCCTTTATTGTATAAGATTGTTTTGGCTATCCTGGGTTTTTTGTTTTTCCATATAAAGTTGATTATTGTCTTCTCCAGATCTGTGAAGAATTTTGATGGGATTTTGATGGGGATTGCATTGAATCTATAGATTGCTTTTGGTAGAATTGCCATTTTTACTATGTTGATCCTCCCAATCCAAGAGCAAGGGAGATCCTTCCATTTTCTGGTGTCCTCTTCTATTTCTTTCTTCAAAGACTTGAAGTTCTTGTCAAATAGATCTTTCACTTCCTTGGTCAGGGTTACCCCAAGATATTTTATGCTCTTTGTGGCTATCGTGAAAGGTGATGCTTCTGTGATTTCCCTCTCTGTTTCCTTATCCTTAGTGTATAGGAAGGCAACTGATTTTTTGGAGTTGATCTTGTATCCAGCCACGCTACTAAAGGTGTTTATCAGCTGTAGGAGTTCTTTGGTAGAATTTTTGGGGTCGCTTATGTATACTATCATGTCATCTGCAAATAACGAAAGCTTAACTTCTTCCTTTCCAATACGAATCCCCTTGATCCCCTTATGTTGTCTTATTGCTATTGCTAGAACTTCAAGCACTATATTGAAGAGGTATGGAGAGAGTGGACATCCTTGTCTTGTTCCTGATTTTAGTGGGATGGCTTTGAGTTTTTCTCCATTTAATTTAATGTTAGCTGTCGGTTTGCTGTAGATAGCTTTTATTATATTTAGGTATGACCCTTGTATCCCTATTCTCTCCAAGACCTTTATCATAAAGGGGTGTTGAATTTTGTCGAATGCTTTTTCCGCATCTAATGAAATGATCATATGGTTTTTTTCTTTCAGTCTATTTATATGGTGGATTACATTGATAGATTTGCGTATGTTGAACCAGCCCTGCATCTCTGGGATGAAGCCTACTTGATCATAATGGATAATTTTTCTGATGTGTTCTTGAATTCGGTTTGCCAGTATTTTATTGAGAATTTTTGCGTCGATATTCATGAGTGAGATAGGCCTGTAATTCTCTTTCTTGGTTGGGTCTTTGTGTGGTTTTGGTATCAGGGTAACTGTAGCTTCATAAAAGGAATTTGGCAATGACTTTTCTGTTTCTATATTGTGAAATACGTTAAGGAGTATAGGTATTAGCTCTTCTTGGAAGTTCTGGTAGAATTCTGCGTTGAACCCATCTGGTCCTGGGCTTTTTTTGGAAGGGAGATTTTTGATAACAGTTTCTAGTTCTTCGCGACTAACAGGTCTATTTAGATCATTCACCTGGTCTTGGTTTAGCTTTGGTATATGGTACTTATCTAAAAAAATGTCCATTTCTTTTGCATTTTCCAGTTTTGTGGCATACAGGCTTTTATAGTAAGATCTAATGATTCTCTGGATTTCCTCTGTGTCTGTGGTTATGTCCCCCCTTTCATTTCTGATTTTATTTATTTGCGTGTTCTCTCTCTGTTGTTTAGTTAGTTTGGATAGGGGTTTGTCGATCTTGTTGATTTTCTCCAAGAACCAACTTTTTGTTTCATTGATTCTTTGGACTGTTTTCTGTGTTTCTATTTTGTTGATTTCTGCCCTCAGTTTGATTATTTCCAGTCTTCTACTCCTTCTGGGCACCTCTGCTTCTTTTTTTTCTAAAGCTTTCAGGTGTGCCATTAAGTCCCCAATGTATGCTTTCTCTGTTTTCTTTAAGTGGGCACTTAGTGCTATGAACTTTCCTCTTAGCACTGCTTTCATCGTGTCCCATAGGTTTGAGTATGTTGTCTCTTTATTTTCATTAAATTCAAGGAAGACTTTAATTTCTTTCTTAATTTCTTCCTTGACCCAGGTGTGGTTCAGTAGTTGACTGTTCAGTTTCCATGAGTTTGTCGGCTTTCTGGGGGTAGCATAGTTGTTGCCATCTAACTTTAATCCGTGGTGATCTGATAAGACACAGGTGGACACTGATATTCTTTTGTATCTGTGGAGGTTTCCTTTGTTTCCGAGTATATGGTCAATTTTTGAGAAGGTTCCATGAGCTGCAGAGAAGAAGGTATATTCTTTCCTATTTGGGTGGAGTGTTCTGTAGATGTCTGTTAAGTCCATTTGCTTCATTACCTCCAATAATTCTCTTAATTCTCTATTAGGTTTCTGTCTGATTGACCTGTCCATTGGAGAGAGAGGTGTGTTGAAGTCTCCTACTATTAGTGTGTGTGGTTTTATGTCTGCCTTGAGTTTTAGAAATATTTCTTTTACATAAGTGGGTGCTTTTATATTAGGGGCATAGATATTCAGGATTGAGATGTCATCCTGATGAATTGTTCCTGTTATGAGTATAAAGTGTCCATCTCGATCTCTTCTGATTGATTTTAGTTTGAAGTCAGTTTTGTTGGAAATTAGTATGGCCACACCTGCTTTTTTGTTAGGACCATTTGCTTGAAAGACCTTTTCCCAACCTTTTACTCTGAGTAGATGCCTGTCTTTGTGGTTGAGATGTGTTTCTTGCAAACAGCAGAATGTTGGATCCTGTTTTCGTATCCAATCCCTTAGCCTGTGCCTTTTTATAGGTGAATTGAGACCATTAATATTAAGTGATATTAGTGACCAGTGGTTGTTTACTCCGGTTATTCTTACTGTTTTCGGTAGTAGAGTTTGTGTGTGTCCCTTCTTTGAGTTGTACTGGTGAAGGTTCGCTAGATTCCTGAGTTATTGTAGTCAGTGTTGGCAATGTTGGATTCCTTGGGTTGCGATTTTCCTTCTATTACTTTCTGTAGCGCTGGATTTGTGGCTACGTATTGTTTAAATTTGTTCTTATCCTGGAATGTCTTGTTTTCTCCATTGATAGTGAATACTAGCTTGGCTGGGTATAGAAGTTTGGGTTTGCATCCATGGTCTCTTAGTTTTTGAAGAACCTCTATCCAGGACCTTCTGGCTTTCATGGTTTCCATAGAGAAGTCAGGTGTAAGTCTGATCGGTTTACCTTTATAAGTTACTTGGCCTTTTTCCTTTGCAGCTCTTAATATTCTTTCTTTAACCTGTATATTTTGTGTTTTGATTATTATATGGCAAGGGGATGTTTTTCTTTGATCCAGTCTGTTTGGTGTTCTGTATGCTTCTTGAATATTCAAAGGGATATCTTTCTTTATGTTGGGAAAGTTTTCTTCCAAAATTTTTGTTAAAAATATTTTCTGGGCCTTTGAGCTGTGATTCTTCTCCTTCTTCTATTCCTATTATTCTTAGGTTTGGTCTTTTTATTGTGTCCCATATTTCTTGAATGTTTTGTGATGAGAATTTGTTGGCTTTGCTGTTTTCTTTGTTCAGTGCATTTATTTTCTTTATGGTGTCCTCAGAATCTGAGATTCTTTCTTCTACCTCTTGTAGTCTATTGATTATGCTTGTTTCTATAGCCTCTGCTCGTTGGCCTAGATTATCCATATCCAGCTGTTCCTCAATTTGTGTTTTCTTCCTTGCTTCTATTTCAGTTTTCCAATTCTTGAACTGTTTCCATTACCTGTTTGTGGGTCTCATGTACATATTTAATTAATTCTTCAAACTTTTTGTTATACTTCTCATCCATATCTATAATGGTGTTTTTTACATGTTTTTAAGGGACTCTATTGCTTTCATAAAGTCAATTTTTTCCAACTTCTTCTGTGTTCGGATGTTCAAATCTTTCTGTTGTAAGATCTTTGGGATCTGGTGTTTTCATGTTGTTTTTCTGATTATTGGTTGATGTTCTGCCTTGGTGCCTGCCCATCTCCTCCTTTCAATGCTATCTAGTTGATCTTTTAAAATCGGATCGGGTTTCTCTGCTGGCCAGAGGCTTCTCTTACTAATTGCCCTCGCTCTGTTTCCTGGCTCCTGCCGGGGGCCAAGAACCCTCTCACCCCTAAGAAGGGTTTTCCGGAACCGGTCCCGGCTCCCCGTTTGCCAGGGCCCTTGCCAACCAAAGGCCTATCTCTTTGATTTAATTGTAGTGGGGCGATCTGCTCTCGGTGTTGCGTGCTAGTCCCTGCCGCCTGCGTCCTCTGCCACCACGCCAGTCCCCTCCGGTCCTGGCCGCAGCCTGCCGCCTGCGCCGCTGGCCCCGTCTGCGGGCGCCTGCGCCGCCGCTGGCCCCGTCTGCGGGCGCCTGCGCCGCCGCTGGCCCCGTCTGCGGGCGCCTGCGCCGCCGCTGGCCCCGTCTGCGGGCGCCTGCGCCGCCGCTGGCCCCGTCTGCGGGCGCCTGCGCCGCCGCTGGCCCCGTCTGCGGGCGCCTGCGCCGCCGCTGGCCCCGTCTGCGGGCGCCTGCGCCGCCGCTGGCCCCGTCTGCGGGCGCCTGCGCCGCCGCTGGCCCCGTCTGCGGGCGCCTGCGCCGCCGCTGGCCCCGTCTGCGGGCGCCTGCGCCGCCGCTGGCCCCGTCTGCGGGCGCCTGCGCCGCCGCTGGCCCCGTCTGCGGGCGCCTGCGCCGCCGCTGGCCCCGTCTGCGGGCGCCTGCGCCGCCGCTGGCCCCGTCTGCGGGCGCCTGCGCCGCCGCTGGCCCCGTCTGCGGGCGCCTGCGCCGCCGCTGGCCCCGTCTGCGGGCGCCTGCGCCGCCGCTGGCCCCGTCTGCGGGCGCCTGCGCCGCCGCTGGCCCCGTCTGCGGGCGCCTGCGCCGCCGCTGGCCCCGTCTGCAGGCGGCCCCGTCTGCCGTATAAATTCTTAATTGAAATCTATGAAAATACAAAAACTAGAATTGAAGGAATAGAACAGTTTAAGACTTGCAGATGGAAATAGAATCAGTAAAGAAAAAACAAAGTAGGAAAAGTTGAAAATGAAAAATTTAGGAACTAGAACAGTAATTTCAGATGCAAGTCTTTTTCAACAGCATTAAAGAGATGGAAGTAAAAATCTCAGTCATTGTTGTCAAGGTAGAGGAATGAGATATGTTAATATTGAAAGACCCCAGGAATTGGGAGACTCTCACTCAAGTCTTGGGACATGACCTTCAAGAACTCATGAGAGAACTCATTGCTGTAATCACAAGAGGTTTATTGACAGGAATCAGCGTGCTGGGGCCTAGAACCATCCCACACAGGGGTGGAGGAGTTCAACCCCAAGTAGCTGGGAGAAGGGGTATTTAAGGGAAGAAACCACAACCCAAAGGAGGTGGGGTGGCATCATTGGAAATCCAAAAATACCAGTGATAGTAACCCCCCATTTCTCAAGATTTCTTTTAAGATTATAATCTAACTTTGTGCTTAGCCAGTTTCTAGAACAGAGTCACGGAACCGGTTAACCTAGATTTTTGGCTCTATTCTTCCTACTAGGGGGTCTGGATTTATCCTGGTCTTTCAGTATAAGAAAATGTTAAATCTACAAAATCCCAGGTCAAAAAAAAATAGAGAAAATCTGGTACACCAAGAAAAGAAAAAATGTATAAATGGGAGAAATAAGAAACCCGCGAAGAAACCAAGGTCAAGGGCACAAAAAAATTGTTTAAACAAATTCATAGAAGAAAATATTCCCAATCTGAAAGTGGATGTACCTATCATGGTACAAAAAATATGCAGAACACCAACTAGACTGAGATAGAGAAGAAGTTTCTTTCATCACATAATAATCAAATATTAAACTCAAGAACAAAGAAGAAATTTTAGAAACAGCAAAGAAAAGTTAAAATAACATGAAGCATATAATCGTAAACCTGTTAGAATAGTCTTTGGTTTTTCAGTGGGGACTCAAAATGTCATAAAGGCCTGACAAACTTCTACAAAAGTTCTACAAACTCTAAGAGACCACACATATCTACCCAGATTACTATACTCAGTCAAGCATTCAATAATAAGAGATGGAAAAAATCTCATAATAAAACAAAATTTGAGCAAAATCTATCTGCAATTTCAGCCAAACAGAATGAGCTAAAAGGCAGACACTTACCCAAAGAGATTAACAATACCCATAAATACCAACAAGAAAAAATAAGAGCACATCCAAAGCAAATCAAATGAAGGGAGAAAAATCAACACCACAACAACAAAATAGCAGGAATCAACAACTGGGGCTCATTGATAATTCACAACATCAATGTTCGGTTTTACCCAATAAAAGAACATAGACTTAAGAATGGATGTGAAAAAAGATACATCCTTCTGCTGCATCTAAGAAACACACTTTAAAACCAGTGATAGGCATCCCCTTTGAGTAAAAGTATAGAAAAAGTTGTTCCAAGAAAAGAGACCTAAGAAGCAGTCTAGTGAAGCCATTTTAATATCTCGTGAAATAAACATCAAATGAAAACTAATCAGAAGAAAGGCAAAGACAATGTACTCGTCAAAGGAAAAATCTACCAAGAGGACATTGCAAGTGTTAACAGCTAGCTATACATTGGACCCAAGGGCTCAATTACCCAAGTTTGTAAAAGATGTTCTACTATAGCTTAAATTCATATCAAATCTCCCACTGTTGGAGAACTGGCTCAGTGGTTAAGAGCACTGTCTGCTCTTCCAAAGGTCCTAAGTCCAATTCCCAGAAACCATGCTCCAGGATACGATTCCGTAAAACATATGCAATTTTCTATGCTGAAGAGAATAGCTTTGATTATTTCAACATTAAATAGGAATATCAGGAATCGATCACATATTACAAAGGCAATCTATCAGTCTCGCTGTCCCATAATCTCTCTTTGTTTTTCCTTTTACCCTATCTTTCTCTCTGCTTTCTTGGTTGGATGCTAGCTGTACATAGGTTACACAGTGACTTTAAAGGCTCAAAGTCCGACTTCAGCAGACTTCAGCTTCAGAAGCAGAATATAGAATGAAAACACAGTCTGCAGTGAAAAGGGAAGAATGGAAATCGAGCCTCAGGGGAGCTGGGAAAATAGCCTGGGGGTAAGATCAGAGTTACAGACTTGACTCCAGCTGCAAAAGAAAGAAAACAGGACAAGGTCCAATGAAGAACTAGCTAGACAGATGGACATCAGGTTCTACAAGTGGAAATACAAGAAAATGGCAGTGGATTAAGTTGTATCAATGAGAGGGATCACCCACGCTGAAATTCTAGGGACAGTCATGAGTTCTCCTATCAATCCTTGAAAAAATACACAGGGTTACCAACCAGAAGTTTTGAATGAAATCTTTTAGATGATAATTTTATGATCTTTCTTCAATTTAGACAGTTTGTGTCCATGCAGAGCAGAGAGGCAGATCATGTCCAATAACTGGAGAAACCCATGCTGGTCATTTGAATGTAATTGGCCCCTACAAGCTCACATGGAGTGCCACTATTAGAAGGTGTGGCTTTCTTAGAGAAGGCATGATCTTTTTGGACAAATTATGTCACTGTTGGGCAGGCTTTGAGGTTTCATATATGCCCATACTACACCCAGTGTCTCAGTTTGCTTCCTGCTACCTTCTGATCAAGATGTAGCTCTCAACATGTCTGCCTGCACTCCACCCAGTTCCCTGCCATGTTGATAATTAACTAAACCTCTGAGCTGTAAACAGACACCTCAATTAAATTTATAAGAGTTGCCATGGTCAAGGCATCTCTTCACAGCAATAGAAAATTTTAACTAAGACAGAAGTTGGTACCACGAACCACAGTATTGCTCTGATAGGGCTGACCATGTTTCTGTTTGGAGTAATGTGGGCTTTGGTGCTTTGGGTTAAGAAAGTAATAGAATAATTTAATCACTGCTTAATGAGCCATATTTTTTTAAATATAATTTTTTATTGAAAAAAAATTTCCGCCTCCTCCCCGCCTCCCATTTCCCTCCCCGTCTCCCTTTTCCCCCCTCCTCCCTCTCCTCTCCCCCTTCCTCCACTCCCCTCCCCCTCCCTCTCCAGTCTGAAGGGCAGTCAGGGTTCCCTGCCCTGTGGAAAGTCCAAAGTCCTCCCCGCTCCATCCTGGTCTAGGAAGGTGTA